>NC_043977.1:48356339-48613839 GCF_902148855.1 Sphaeramia orbicularis | reverse complement strand
CCGAAATGGTTCGGTATGTGTACCGTTACACGCCTACTATCTATCTATCTATCTATCTATCTATCTATCTATCTATCTATCTATCTATCTATCTATCTATCTATCTATCTCTCTAAGATGGTGCTGGTGATGCGGAAGCCTATTACGTGCAGCTCTGTCTTGTTAGTGTGTTTTTTAGGTGTGTTTTTTAGATGTGCTTTTGTTTTTCTTAACTCAGTGTGTATTTACATGTTTCACCGTTTAGTGCTAGGAATGGATATTGTTCCTCTCAGTATGTCTTGTACTGAGAAGACTTCTCCACATGGACTCACTCATGAGGAGCAGAATAGCCGGCCAGCTATTGTTTACTCTCAGTGGGAGTTACTGGATCTTGCTCCTTTCTCCAAACTTGTTGGGACAAGACACGATATCTTGGCTGAATTTTTGAGGGTGAGACGCCGGGGAATACAGGCTGGGGCAAAAAGGAATAGGAGGCAGAGGGTAAGAGCACAGAAGGAGGCTTTTAAACCTGCGCTCCCCTCTGTTGTCATGGGAAATGTCTGCTCTTTGGGCAGTAAGATGGAGGAGCTGGAGACTTTTGTCAGGAGCCAGAGGGTCTACCGGGAAAGCAGCCTTATATGTTTCACAGAAACCTGGCTCAGTGACTGCATTCCTGACCGCAACACCAGCATTAGTGGCTTCCTGACGATACGAGCGGACCGGGACACCAAAGCAAGCGGCAAGAAAAGAGGAGGGGGAGTCGCCCTGCTTATTAACAACCGATGGTGTAACCCGGGACACGCCACCATCAAGGAGCGGATACGCAACAAAGACATTGAACTCCTCGCAGTGAGTGTGAGACCCTATTACCTGCCGAGGGAGTTTACAGTGGTCATCGCCATTGTTGTTTACATTCCGCCGTCGGCGCATGCTGAAACTGCGTGTGACATCATACACGCAGTTATCGTGGGACTCCAAGCCAAATACCTGGACGCATTCATTCTCCTGTCTGAAGATTTCAACCACGTTTCTCTTTCCAGCACACTCCCCATCTTCAAGCAGTTTGTGGCCTGTCATACAAGAGGAGATAAAACTCTGGATCTATTGTATGCTAATGTGAAGGGTGCATACAAATCCACTGTGCTGCCTCCTCTTGGTGACTCAGACCACAACCTGGTCCAACTCTCCTCCACCTACACCCCCATTGTTAAAAGAATCCCTGTTACCACCAGGACTGTTAAGTGCTGGTCCCAGAAAGCAGAAGAATCTCTGCAGAGCTGCTTGGAACTCACAGACTGGGATGTTTTCTGTGAGTCACATGGGGAGGACATTGATGGGCTTACAGACTGCATCTCTGATTACATCAAGTTCTGTGTTGAGACCAATGTTCCCAGCAAAGAGATCCGATGCTTCGCAAATAACAAACCCTGGATTACCAGAGACCTGAAGCACCTTTTAAATCAGAAGAAAAGGGCTTTCAGGGAGGGTGACAGTGATAAAGCAAAGGCTTTACAAAAAGAACTCAGGTGAAGATTGTGGAGGGGAAACAAGCCTACAGGGACAGACTGGAACATCAGCTGCAGCAGGACGGTGTGAGACAGGTCTGGACTGGCATGAGGAAGATCACCGGCATGGATCAGAAGGGTGGGCCACTGATCGACGGGGACGAGGACCTGGCTGACAGCCTGAATCTACTTTTTAACAGATTTGATGGTGCCACCTCATCCTGTCCACTGCCTAGGGTGCAACCCCCCCCTTCAACAAGCTCCACAAGCTCATTCTCCACCACACCCATAACTTTTCAGTCATTTTAGGTTAAGAGACAACTGGACAGACTCAAATGTGGAAAGGCAGCTGGACCTGATGGTATCAGCCCCAGGCTGCTGAAGATCTGTTCCAGTCAGCTCTGTGGAACACTCAGATGAGTCTTCAGTCTGTTAAAAGCAGTAGCCTTCCCAATTCTGTACAAGCTGCTTGTGGTATCACAACCTGTGAGGGCATGGCATGCAGGTAGACATGCACAAAATGCTGCACCAAGCTTCTTTGCAATTGCACAGACTGGGACAAACCTCTCCCTTGGACCGTGCCCAGAGTGCATGAATACCGTTGAAGATCCAAACATTCCTTGGCTGGAATAATACACAAGCAAAACCAGCATGTCTGTATCATCACATCTGATGATGACCCGAGAATGAGACTCTGCTGCATGTATTGCATGGAACACCAATCTGGTGTCAGCCTCTTCCTGGTCACTATGCAGGTCTGTCAAGTTGTCAACACCTGAGTTGCTGACCACCTTGACCTCCTCACCATTTTCGAAGCCACCTGCCAAAATGACTTTTTTCTCTGAGGATATTCTCTCTGGCCCTGTATTGACTATGTAGTTGCTTACAAAGCTGCTTAGAGCAGCCTTGTTACCACTGACCTTGAGGTATTTTCTGTAGTTAGGAACATTGGCGTTGCCTGTGATGATATGCGTTGATCTGCTTGCTTGGATGGTGCCTCTTCTTTGTCTTTCCAGGTCTTTGAGTGTGGATGATCATATCTATCAAACACTACAGCAACACAGTGGATGTTTTCCTTTTCCATTCGCATCGTGATCTTCTTCCAGACATACTCGCCCAGGTCATTGAATGTCTGAAAGACAGAGTCAGGGAGACTCTGTAGAAGAGCCATGCCATCGATAAGGTATGCAGATGGGTCAGAAATATTAGGCAACTGCTGTGTTTCCTCAACTACAGACTCAATTTGTTTTGCAAGGTCCCAGTGTGATTGGAGTATGGATGCGACAGCACTGTGCGATGAGATCATGGCAGATTGCAGTGACACGCAAATTGTCCTTGAAAGCTGGTTCCTCGTCACAGGTCTTGTAATTTCTGTGGGCATTTGAATCAACACACCAGTTCACAAAGTCATAAACATTGTTTGGTACATAGTTGCTGCAGTGGAGACGAGATAGCCGATCACTGCTGACATATGATTTACTGTCATGATCGACCTGCTCCATGCTTTTTCTCAGTATGTCCACAGCTCTATGTAGTATTTGCTTGTCAGGGAGACCTTGACTTGGCTGTTGTGTCTCACAGTCTTCTGAAGGATTTGTTGTCTCTTCTGACTTGGAGACGTGCAGCTTCTCCTCATTGCATATCCCATGGGCGCACTTTCAGAGCATACCATATCGGACTTTCCGGCTCGTTCAACAAATACCAGCCTGAGCTTATAATGCTGTATTAGCTTTTCCTTCAATTTCCAGGAACTGTATTTAGTGGGTTGGGCTGTTTCATCTTCTTCCTCAGACCTCAGTGTCTTCCATATGTCATCATAACTCTCAGTCAAGGACTTTAGTGTCATCACTTTCATATCTTTGGAAAAAACTGTTTTGTCAATAACTTCAGTGAGCTTAATAAAAACTTTGTCATCAATACTGATCTGATGGTTTTGTTCTTTTTTCCATCTGGCAGCTGCTATATTTCGTTCCAAAATGTAGTGTGCAAGGCAGCTTTTATGATATTTGGCATCATATGCAAAGAGATCCGGGTATGCAATAAGCCGATGATGTATGACTTCATCTTTTCTCTCTGACACGGCATGGAGGACCTTGTCTCTGGTACTCTTACCTGTACCAGTCATAATGGCTGTCAGATGTTCTGGTCTTGTTCTGGCCTTCCCACAAATGAAACAATCTCTTCGTAGGTCAAATAATTGGGTATCAATCCTACTCAGTCTTCTTGAGGGTCCTGGTGCAGGTATGTTCTGACTATCAAATTTGCAGCTTGTTGCTCATTGATATTGGTCTTACTGGAGTAGTTTGCCCTACACGACACATGATATGATACCCTTATTTGAAGGAAAGTATATCATCTTTATAAGGAGAAACGGTTTTATTCACATCATCATCTCTCTGTTGGGCAACATGTAGTATGCGCTGAAGACCTTCTGCTGTGGGCTTTTTGACATATGGCTCTTGTTTCTTTCCTTTTTCTAAATGTTTACCACAGATTATGCAACGATTTGGATCCAATGTTTGCACATCACTCTCCATTCTGGTACAACTGAGAAAAAAGTAAAAAAGATACACTTCAGAAGTTGGACAGTATCTATGTATTGCACATACAATGTACAGCAACCATATTGTTACCAGTGAGAGTAATTATGGATGTGTTCCATTCTGATGAAACAGAGTCAACTACTGTATTATGGCTGCTCATGCAGTGCTCTGTGGGTTGATTAGCTAGCTAGACTCATATCTACTTCAGTTAGGTCTGGTCACTTTCTAGCTAGCTACTTCAATTAAGCTAGGTCTCTCTCCCGCTAGCAAATTTGACAATTGATTTGGCAAGGTCTTTCTCACCCTTTACACATCAAAAATATTTGCAATGATTTACCTGTCAGTTTATGAAGAAATCTGTGAAGGCAAAACAATGCAGATAGAGCAGGGAGCAAAATGTTGTATGACTTGACAGTAACCAGCTCTGAATCAACTGACTTGCCATTGAGCCTCAAATGTGTGGAGCTTGGTTTTCCTCAGCCAGCAGTTCTACTGCAGGCCTGCATTTTTCTCTGGACTGTTGTTGAAGTTGCTTGTTTTATGAATAATGTCTTCTCAAGTTTAGGATGTTTCATACATTTCCACTTCTATTCAAGTGAACTTGTATATGTCTATAAGTGAAGTAAAAAACAATAATAATACAAAATAAATAAAGAGGTATGATACTTTTTTTATTTTATTACTTTTTCAGATCGGGACACCTTGTTCCAAAAGTGAATTGTCTTAGCAGTAACAGTGAATTTGTGAACACCACATAATGATTTATGGAATGAAGATTTCATGAGGAATTTATTTATTCTTTTTGGGACACCTCACATCTTTGGTGAGATAACTCCATGAGTATACAAGCTACCAATACACAATTGGTATTGCTGGATTCAGTAGAACCACGGCTTTCAAACAAGCCCTCATATGTGTTGTTATGGCATTCCATTACAGAGTCACTAAAAAATAAAGAGAATATTCTACATAGATTTCCATTCTCGCCTATTGTAGGTATGTGTTAAAATGACTATATCTCCTATTTGAATTCAGATATTTACATTTTGTTTTTTCTAGAATGTGTAGGGATATCCTGGCTTCCACTACGCCAAGTTATAGACCTCCTGGTGCTTCCATAGTGAATCTACATGGGTTTATATGCTTCAATCACCAAACGAACAGACTTCATTTTTTGTCTGTGGGTATACAACAATATAGATCAATTTTACCACTTTTGCATTAAAATATTTTTTATACATGTATGGGGGGCCTTAGAGATGAGGAAAAACTATGTTGTGTTTGGTTCTACCTCCAGGAGGGGTATCTCAAAAACTAAAGCACTTTTTAGCTGTTAGTCACAGGCCTAACTGTGGTGGCTGGTGTCCTGTTTTTTGGTGTGGTGTGTTGGAGGGAGGAAGCTCGCATTTCTGACAGAAACAGACTGAACAAACTGATTAAGAAAGTGAGCTCCATCATCGGGACGGGACTGGACACAGTTCGGCAGGTGGCTGGGGTGAGAATGCTCAGGAAACTGGACTCAATTTTGAGGAACGCATCTCACCCACTTCACCATCTTTAGGTGTTCAGGGAGAGCACCTTCAGCCATAGACTGATTCCCCATCGGTCCAGGACTGAACGCAGTAGGAGGTCCTCCTGCCGGCTGCCATTAGACTTTACAATATCGCTGTGCGATAAATTATTGTATGCTGTGCATACTATAGGTGTTTGTTTTATTGTATTATTTACATTTACTTTATTGCACATATTATATATATATATATATAATATATATATATATATATATATATATATATATATATATATATATCTTTTATTCTGTTTCTAAACACTTCTTAGTGCCATTGTTGGTTGTATGTGGGTGTCTTTTGTGATGGGTCAGTGTGTTTTTTGCTTGTACTGTTTGTACTGCTGCTGTTGTAACAAACAATTTCCTGCAAAGGATCAATAAAGTATCTATCTATCTATCTATCTATCTATCTATCTATCTATCTATCTATCTATCTATCTATCTATCTATCTATCTATCTATCTATCTATCTATCTATCTATCTATCTATCTATCTATCTATCTATCTATCTATCTTCAAGGAGAAGCAGTCCATCCAGGATCCTAGCCGCTGCACCATCCAGATTGACTTCAGTGACAATGCCAGCATTCTGTCACAAAATGAGCTCCAAAGTGGTCACTGGTGCCATGGCCAGGCAGCCCTCTGCACTGCAGTTATCTGAACCTCAGAGGGGACAGAGTCCTATGGCATCATCTCTGACTACCTAGACCATGACCAGTCTGCTCCAGCTGTGTTTGTGGATCAACTTGTGGAGTCTGCCCAGTCCCAGTCATCAGTCCCCACTGAGGAGAGTGAGATCCTCAGTGATGGAGCTACCATGCACTTTAAGCAGAAGTACATGATGTTCTACATGACTTCTCTTCTACAGAGTAGGGGCATCAAAGTCACTTGGAACTTCTTTGTGACTTCACACGGGAAAGGAGTGGCTGACGGTGTCGGTGGTACTGTGAAGCGTCTGGTGTTCAATGCCATCAAGTCCCATACGCATCACATGACAACAACTGCTGAGTATACCAAGTGTGTCATAGAAGACAACAAGAAGATCAACATCCAGTTCATCTCAGCAGAGGTCATCCAACAGAGAATTCCAGCTCTCAACATCATCTGGGGATCTGTCCTGTCCATTCCTGGAATCCAGTCTGTTCACTGTGTGAGGATGCAGTCCTTTGGTCAGGTTTCTGTATCCCGCTATTCTGAGCAACCTGGATGCACCCACAACCTTCTTCCACAGCCTGAGCCCCAGCCTGTACCTGTAGCAGCTTATAAATGGTATACAGTTGTGAAGGCTGACTCTAAGTGGTGTGTAGCACGAGCCATCAGCTTGGAGGAAGGTGCCAACATTATGCTGTGATCGGTGCTGAATATACAGAATTTACTGAGCATTAAATGTGCATTAATGTGCTTAATGAATCACTTTCTACAGCTAATATGTGTCCTTTGATATGTAGTCATAAATATGTATAAAAATGTATAAATTTGTTACCTGTCTTTTCTTTCCCGACATAACCGAAATTCCTAATTCCGTACATAACCATTCCATTCTGATATTCTTTAAAAAAAAAAAAAAAAAAAAAAAAAAAAAAAAATATATATATATATATATTATATACACACACACACACACACACATATATATATATACATATATGTATATATATATATACACACACACACACACACACACACACACACACACACACACATATATATATATATATATATATATATATATATATATATATATATATATATATATATATATATATATGGCCAGGATAGGCTCTGGCCCCCCCAACCATCACAATGACAAAGGGGTTCAAAAAATGGATGGTTGGATAAAGACAGAGGCAGATCCAGAATGGGGTGGAGTGAAGCTCTCTACAGTCAGAAAATGGAACAGATGTAAATTAGCTTGTAGCTAACTCTGGTATAGCTAGTAGCTTTGCATTGTCTCTGTCAAACAAACAAACAACAAACAAAAAAACAACAACAAAAAACTAAATCAAAATATAAATAAAGTTGAAAACTTTTTTTCTGAGTCCATGACCATTTGACTTCTCACAGGAATATTAGAGTTTGTGGTGCATTGCTGTACATTAATTATATAACATAACTCAAAGGAGCTCAACATTAAATATGTACAACAGAAAATTTAACACACATAAATGTAACAGGAAAACAATTGACTTCTCACATGTAAGCTACATCTGGATGATAATATTACTGGGTTTTACTGAAGGAAGGTTCTGAATGCTTTTGCTTATGGTGGAGTACTTTCACAGTGTGATATCCATGCTTTTGCAGAAATCAGCTATTTGAATACCTAACTCTTCCATCATAGGTTAAATAGTGGTGAAGGATCAACATAAATGATGAGTGTGAAGTGAAAATACACCTACAACCAGAGACTGTGGTTAGATTGGTATGTTTTTGCTCTGGCCATGAAAGGGTTAAGCAGAGGGGGCCCAGTGTGTTCTGCACAAATCTGCTTTTACTGCACCATGGCCACTGAGGTCGGCACTGCTCTCATTTAGTAACCAAGGCTTTTCTACACAAAGAATCAATCTCTTTAACTTTCTTTTGTGTAAATCTTCTAAGCTGTAAATGGATCAATGCACCCATGTTTGACTCTACTGATTGTAAGTGGTTGCTTAAATTAATATTTGGCTGTTAAAAAACCTTTTGGTTTGATGTCCTTCAGTTACATAGTTGGAGGAAGTGGAGGAAAGGTTAAACAGCAGCAGGAGGGTGAGTATCAGCTGACATACAGGGTTTATGACAGAACACAGGAAGAAAATAAAGGAAGAGATAAAGGAACAGCAAAGCAAGTGAAAAAAAAGAGACGGAAGACTTTGGACAAGATCTCTTGGAGCAGAAAGTGGAGAAAGCAAAGTCCAGAAAAAGACAAGAAGAGGAAAAAAGCCTCTATCATGGCATACCGACTGTTTGAGGGGAAGGATCATGCTGCTGTTTACCAGAAGTACCGCATGACACCTCCAGACCAGCTCAAGAACATTATTCTTGAATACCTCGATCAGAAGGTGAGACATTTGATGACTATAATTCACTTTAAAAGCAGAGATTTTCTGTACTGTTTATCTTCATATATTCAGAAGGGACGGCCTCATGTGTTGGCAGTAGATGTGGGATGTGGGACGGGTCAGAACTGTCGCCTGATGGCTCCACACTTTCACAATGTGGTTGGCATCGACATCAGCGAATGTCAACTGGAGGAGGCCAAAGCTGAGCCAGGACACCCCAACATTACATACAGGTAGGAGTAAGAAAATAGGAAAATATCCCAACAAACACCTACATGTCATAGTGAAGAACACAGTCCCCTCATTACAGTTAGAGCTAAAAAAAAAACACCCAAAAGAAACACCTAGAATATATTTGACAAGCGGATAAAGGCTTACAATTAAATTGATATGTTTGAAGGCTGATGATTTCAAATTAACTTGTATTAATGAAGAAGGGCTGAGTTTTACATGGAAGCTATGGCATCTGCTATAGACTACCAGTGTTGGTTAATATTATGCTACATGCTTTAGAGCTGCAGCTATCAATTATTTTGTAACCGATTAATATATTGATTATTTTCTTTGATTCAATTTAGTTGAACAATTATTTGAATGGATAAAAAAATAGCAAAAATGTGCAACAGACAGGTCTGAAAATAACAATTTATTCCGTTATTCCACAACCAGCTGAAACAACCACAAAACATACAAGTTAAAGGACATATAAAAATATCTATATAGAAATAACAATAACAACAGTATTAAGGTATACATAAAAAGATCTACAGATTAAACAAATACAAACAAGTCAAATAACATCTACAAACAATATGTGCACTGCAGTCTTCAACACATTTGTATCCAACTTACTAACTTACTAACAACTTAAGATGGAACTAACATACAACTTTGTGATGATCCTGGCGTAATGTGTGTCAATTAACTGATAAATCATTTCAGCTCAGTTTACTGAAATTGTATTAATTATTTAAACCCATCAAATATGTGATCAAACTAGTGTGTATTATATAAATAAACATATGACATAATGTTGCCTAATGGCACATTATGTCACATTCTAAATTAAATTTAAAGTTAATCATAGTTTGATTAACCCTCCTGCCAGAGGGCTGAAAATGGTGTCAGCATTATATGGAGTCTTTTGACTTAGACTGACAGGAAAGAGCTGCAGAAGGAAGGTTACATTTTCAGTATCTAATGTTCTTCCCTGTGATTTCGGTTCTGCAGCTTTGAGTTTGATTATTTTGTGACATTGTTTGAACATGTTGGCTCAGATCCAAACCAAACCAATATCCCTGTGTTCTGTGTAGTTGAGTTACAATTTTTATGAAAGCTGTCTAGTGGCTTTGAAGAAAGCAGTATATCCTGCTTAGCTTCACTTTCATTTGAATATTATAATATAAGATTGCATCCTGAAGAGGGTCAAGGACTGTGTGTGTGTAATTTTAGAATTGCGATGTAGTGTATTGAATTATATTAGTATGGCAGCAGTATTTGCACAGAGTGAAACAATCATGTTTCTAACTTAGCTCCTTTACATCTTAAAATGTATTATTTCTGAAAATACCATGTGATATGATATTTAAATTGTGCAGGTTTCTCTAAATGATTACTTGACTTGTCCTGTGCTATATGGCAGTGACATACAGAAGTAGGGGAGACCGAGGACAATTGTAACCGGGTCAGTTGTAAACACTTGCAATTACTCCAATCAGGAACAAGTTAGGACTCACCTGATTCAGTCTGCACATGGTCAGTTTAGTCCTTAGTCACATGGGAAGCTGTAGTGCCGTGAGGCAGACACATCAAAATCTGAGAGGGAAAACATTATTTTGTGGTAAGAAAGTAATTATTTTTGCTCAAATTACTTTGTGATTACTTGGCATGCTTTGTAGTTAGACTCTTAAAGGTATGTCATGTTGATTATGGTCTGTTTAGCTATCTTCATTCAGTTTATTTGTGGTAATGTTTTAGCTTCTAGCTGTAAGGCAAGCTAGCTCATCATTAATGCATTCAGGGACAGTTGTAACAAACTTGCTTGGGGTAGATTGTAACACTTTCTAAAATGTTATAACTTATGCCAAGCTAAAATTCAATTGTTTTTCCAGGAATTCATGACCATTGGAACCCTGCCACTGTTTTTTTTTTTTTTTTTTTTTAGTTTTAATGTGCCTAGGTCCCGGAAGAGAAAGACTGACAGAGGGTGCCCCTCGACATTTTGAAGAGGGCATCCACTGATGTAAAGGTCCACGGAAAGTCAGTCAGATCTGTGACAAAATTGTATGGCATATGCCATGTCACTCCATATAGATTCTGCAAAGGGAGGAAAAAGTTAGAAGATCAGGGGTCAAGTGAACTTCCAGGAGCAGGCTACAACTCTGCAACAAAGGTGTTGACTGATGAACAAGAAAAGATTTTGACAGAGTATCTGAAAGCGCTACTATGGACTATGTCCCAGAGAGATAAGCACATACGAATTGGTAAAGTATAAGTCAGGCTAAATTTATGAAAGTTATACTGGTGGCAATATATAAAATACATATTGAATAGGGAAATATTTAACATTTTTTACATGATTAAAATTACAGGTGAGAGAACTTGCATATCAGTTTGCAGAAAAATATGGCTGCAAACATCCAAAGTCATGGGATGAGACTTCACCTGCTGGTCAAGATTGGTTTTCCGGCTTTATGAAATGAAACCCAACTCTTTCCATTAGTCAGTCAGTACCTTAAGTCATTGTCATGGCCCTAATTTTATAATGTTATATTTTACCCCAAGGTATGTTACAACTGACCCGGGCTATGGGGTCAATTGTAACATTTCACTACTTGTGTTTGAGATTAAGTCATGCATTTTCTATTTGTCTTGCACAGACATTTCTAGGTCATTTACTGGCAGACACTTGAAGCTAGTTTATATACCGGTTTGAAGACACTGGGTTAAAGAGCTCAAAGTTAGAGACAGAAATGTCAAAAATGTTACAACTGTCCCCGGTCTCCCCTACAATAGAACAGCGCAGTTCCATGTGTGAGTAGTGTTCTTTCATGTGCAGGAGGGGGGCAGCTGAGGAGCTGCCATTTGCAGATGCCTCTGTTGACCTGATCACAGCTGCATCTGCAGCCCATTGGTTTGATCAGTCACGGTTCTTAGACGAGGTAAGCCGAGTGTTGAAACCCAGGGGCTGTGTGGCTCTGCTGGGCTTCTGTGATGACAAAACCACCTTCCACTTCCAAGACTGTGGACAGAGACTGAACCACATCTATGAGGAGGTGAGTGGAGGCTCATGGGAGTTATCAGCAGGTCAAACATTAAGTATACTCATACAGCAGCTGTGACATAAACACTAGCAGTAGAATGGCACGGTGAGGAAACCTACAAATAATTAGCCAGAATGGTTATCCTTGTACTGGCCACATTTTGGAATATTTGAAGGTAAAACTCAGCTGTGTGTGAAGGTCCAGTAGATTCAGGAGCATCTTATTACAAAAATGCAATCTAATACTCATAATAATGTTTTAGTGTAATGATGTCAATGAGAGTCACTTAGATCCAGTGCCTTAGAACTAGATCTACTGCCTTTTACTGATAATGTACAATACAGTGGCGATTTCTCATAGACTGCAAGGGAAGCCCAGCTTCCCCTAAAATTACGAAAATTAAATGGTTAAATATGTACGGTTGTGTTGACATTTTATTGACTACAAATGTGTTAGAGCACGTTCATCTCAAAGATTAGTTCGTTCAGATCAGCTTCATCACAAATCAACGGACACAATGTTGTTTACCTCTCATACATTCCTGTTGCGCTGTTTTCTCATTCGATCTCTGCTCAGTGCATTTGTCCGTAGACACCGGGCGTCTATGGGCTTCAATGGGACTGAGTGGAACAGTTTTTTTCATTGCCTCAAAACTGGACAGTAATTGGATAAATGCCACGATGTTGTCCCGCCCCCGGACGCCGGGCGTCTCTGGGGGTGAATGGAGCTGTGGGCGGAGCTCGGCCGGGCTGGATGCCAGAATCCCACGCACTGATTGGAGGATCAGTCGAAAGGATGAATCCCGTTTGATTGACAGCTATTTTGAGATCTACTCCTTCACTGACACAGTTCAGTTTAATACCGCTGTGCATTCTGCTGTGAAATCAAGAGAGAAACCACTACAAAATTACTCGTTCATTTCTTGCACTGTAAACAAAACACACTCATTGTACTTCCTTGGTTCAATTTAACATAATTTCAGCGTTTTCTTGTTTCAGTTACACAATTTAATCATTTCTTGTTCGCATTTAATATCGTTTTGTAGATAGTTAAATCAATCAAACTGTCGGTTAGGTCAGAGTGAAAGGAGCATCTCTTGTTTAAAAAGGCTGAAGTCTTATACTCGCAACACAATGGGCCAAGGCAATCTAAGCAGCCTAGCTCTGCTGGACATTGAGAAGACACTGATCCAGTCCCTGGAAAAGACACCTACTTGGTACGATAAGGTCACTGACCATTTTCTTTAGAAGGAACGGAGGGCTGAATGTATGTTTAAATAACTTGACAAATTTTTTTTTTTTTTTTGATGTAAACCGACAATGAGCTTCCCTGTCGGAAGACGAGCAGCCGCCACTGTATAATACCATTATGAATGAATAGGACCAGAGCTAAAATCCCTTAACTTAAAAAACACAGAACAGACACAAGAAACACTGGCTGTAACAAAGCCTACATGTTTTTGTGGCTGTTATAGATGAGGATGGTGGATATTCAGTCGGTGGCAACCTGCACTTTCTCCAATAGATGTAAATATCATATAATGACCTAAAACAAACACAGCTCAACAGGCTTTTCCTTAAAGGTTTAATATGTCAGTGCATGCTTATGTGAAGTGATATGAAGTGAGTTGGCATCTGAGTTGTATTTGTTGACATAGCTAACTTTTTTCTATGCTACAGTAGCTGTGTTGACCAGAGAGCAGAACTGAGGCCCAAGCATAAGGATTTTGACAGAATACACTCCTGATCAAAATCTTAAGACCAGTTGGAAAATTGCAAAATTTACATTTTGCACTGTTGAACCTGTGGCAGTTAGCTAGGGAATCAAATCACCGCGTTTGTCCGACAACGCCACGCAGCGGAATTTTACCCCTGGGAAAATTGTACAAGTAAATAAAAGTTAAATAGCAAGGTCACGCAGGTTTGTAATGATCCACCCGGGAGAGGTCATGTTTGGTTAAAAGAAAGTGTGCCTTAGATGGGCAATTTTTCAACTGGCCTGGTGTGTGTGTGTGTGTGTGTTGTGTGTGTGTGTGTGCGTGTGTGCGTGTGTGTGTGTTGTTTTTTTAGCCAGATAGCGTCAAGAGAGATCAAGATCTCTTTTACAAGGGCAACCTGGCCAAGAGGTCAGCAGCACACACCATGAAAGAATACAGGTTTTAAGAGACAGGCAATAACAACAGTTTTAAAGTGCAATTTTTTTTACATTTTTTAAAATGCAAATTTAGTGGAGGTACACAGCAATTTAAATAAACAGGCACTGTCCAGTTGACTCTCACTGTCTTGTCTGTAAAACAAAACAAATAGTTTGGAGTGATACGAGCTCAGGTATTTTCAGCTCCAATTGAAGGGTATTCCAGGCAGAGGGGGCTGAAAAAGCCGAAAGAAGGCTCGCTTCCCCAGTTCAGTCCTGACTATGGGTACATTCAAATAATACATTTCACAAGACTGTAAGGAATAGTGGCTAGTGGTTTTTTGGAGAAGTGAGGATAGGTATGACAGAACCATGCTGAGAAGAGCTTTGTAGATTAAACTCAATCAATGGATGACCCTTTGCGAGTTCAGAGACAGCCACTCAACTTTACCATATAGTTCACAGTGATGAGTGAGGTGATTACAGCTACTAATAAAACGTAGTGCACAATGGCAAACAGTGTTCAAGGATTGTGAACATTTGACTGAGGCACTCATGTACATAATCCAACATTGGTAGAAAAATGGCTGTTACCAAGTATTTCCTCTAAGTGAGAAACAAGCTTTATTTGGGTGGTAAAAAACTAGCTTCACCCTCAATTTACAAACCAGATTGCTGATGTAGCTTTGGATAGAAAGTTCCTGACATATCAGAAAACCAAGGTATTTATAACTGGAGACTAATTCTATGCCTTGGGCAGTTGTTATTGACCAAGTAATCACTGGTATGTCTTGTTCATGTGCAAAAACCACAAGTTTGACTTTGTCATCATATAAAAGCAATTCCAATGCCCACAGATGAGCCTGGACTATGTTAAAAGCAGTTTGTAAAAACTCTAACACTAATGGAAATGCGAAAGAGAAAGGCAGAACAACGTCTTTCAAATGAGTGACACATATCGAGAGGACCTACCTTTCACAGGAATACATAATTCTGAGGCAAGGTAACTGTGTGAGTGGGCTAACATTAAGAAAGGCTAACATTACCCTATGTTTTTCCTCATGTTGAATACATTTATATTCATGCAGCTGCTTGTGTGACCAGTAATACCTACAAACTGCTCCTGATCAAGTCATGATAATTTTATAATAGTGAGCAAATACTGACAGATTTTTGGGTAAACTAAATAGAGTAGTAGTATAGTAGTAGTAGTATATGTCACTGTTTCTAAAACAGCGGGTTTCTGAACTTAAAAAAAAAAAAAAAAAAAGCCAAAAATTTAGAGCCTACCCACTTCTCCAAGTACCACTACACCACTGGTTACCAGCCACCAACAAATAACAACAAATGCTCCCAGCATAAAACTGCCTCAAATACAAATTTCGTCTGAGCACACAAGCGCATGCATATATTACATATTCAACATTTAAATACTTATGTAGAGAAGTGCTTTTTATTCTATTTGACGACTTGTTTTTGTGAAGTAACCACTGCATGATTCTGAAAATCACTACAAAGTCAGAGATCAATAGACACTGGTGCAGAATGAATTGAGGCTCTGACATGGTTGATTTGACTTTTAGGTTCTGGTTTCACCACCTCAGAAAGGCTCAAGTGTTCTTACTTCTACTAAAGTTTAACAACAAAGAGTAATTCTGTAGCTTGTGTTGTTGTGCGTTTTCATGCATAATTTCAGTCTAACCAGCAACGAATAAAGCGATCAAACAAGTGTTTTCATGAGATGAAGTCACAGACCTCATGCATGTCCTATAGTTGTAGACAGAACCGTAAATAGCCTTCAATTTAACCTGTCAGAAAATGAAGGATAAAATTTAAGATAAAATAAGGTCTGGCACAGTCTGAATGAAGGACAGGTTCAGTGGACTCCTCTGATTAGAGACTTAATAGTGACTTTGTTTTATTATAAATTTTAGTTTGAATGTTCAGCTTTGCTTCATCATATGTTTCTTTTCAGGTGAAGCAGATATTGTTACCGTACACCAGCCGTCAGGTGGCTGTAGCGGAACATAAACTAGAGGAGCTGTATGCTGCCATCACTTTCCCTGATAAACAGAGGTAGTAACACAGGAACACCAACCAAAACTCAGGTCTATGGGAGCAATGCTAAATGCAATATTTTTGTGTAGATCAAATAAGAGTTAACCCTTAAAGTCTTACAGCTATCTTTGTGGTAATTTCTTGATTACATTTTCTCTGCATTTAAATTTCCTCAGTGATTTATCACCATGTATTATAACATTAACCTCAGAATTTAGCTTTTTTTGTTTTTGAAAAGCATATTTTACTATATTTCAATTACTGATCATGTAAATCCTCAGAAAAAAATTCAATTCTCATTATATCAAAATAGAGCAAAATGAAGAATAAGTGACTTTTTCCAGTAGAATAAATCTTCAACTGAACATGAACAAGTGTCTCCAACCATTGTCATTTATCAAACTCCATGCTTTTTTTTTTGTGAATCAACAGAGTCTCTGAATATCCAAATGGGTGATATCTGATGACCATCAAAAGATGACAAACTGCATTTTACATCAGTTATTTACATGTGTTGATTGGATTAGTGCATCAACAAGTATGAAATACTGTTTTCTAGGTCTTTGAGGGTTAACAGTTCTCTATGTAAGATTTGTTTTGCAATGAAATTTGTATTGGACCTGTTGACATCAGATGATTCCATTTATACGTGAACAGTAGCTGGTGTTATACATTGTTAAGTTTTTTCCTACTTTTTTTCATAGAAACCAGTGCACAGGCTGTTATTATCAACTGAAACTATGGGTGTATTTACACCTGGAAAGTCCTTTGTCCGCTTATTTGGTTCAGATCAAATGTGGACTTTTTTTTTTTTTTTTTCATTTGGGTAGGACTGCATTCTCATTGCACTTTTTGTCAGGGTTAGGGTGATGAACTGCACTGGCATTTAACAGAAAAGGCGGGGGGGGGGGGGGGGGGGGGGGGGGGGGGGGGGTAATCAGACACAGCAAGTGTTGATGAAAACAAACATGGAGGTCCTATGTGAAGTTATCGTTTTCGGAATACATATTCTATTTTTATTTATTTATTTTAATTTTTTTTTTTTTTTATGTTTTATGTGTCATTCTGCATCAGTGAAGGTGTACTGCTCGACGGCTTCTTGTAAGCACAAAAAGGCGTATGGTTCCTTGGTTTGTTTTGGCTCGATGCTGGTTATATTCACACCAGAAGTGAACCAGTCCAGAGTCTGTTTGGAAACGGACCAAGAAAAAAAGACCTACAAAACCTAAAAAAAAGTCTGAACTTTTCGGGGAGACAAACTCCAGTCCATTTTAAATTGACCAAATGAAGTAGGTCTGAATACACCCTTAGAGATGGAGTTAGTGAACCTCTGAACTTCAGCTCAGAGCACAACATACAAACACACATGCAAATCTAGCACAGGTCATCATTAACAATATGTCTGAACTCCAGGGTGGAGTGTGTTCAGGCAAGTCTTCGATCACTGTGAAGACTCTGGTGGGTTTTATGGAGTCCTGGTCCCATGTTCCAGGCCTACAAGAAGAAAACCCGGAGATGGCTGACGAACT
Source organism: Sphaeramia orbicularis (assembly GCF_902148855.1). Taxonomy (NCBI): domain Eukaryota; kingdom Metazoa; phylum Chordata; class Actinopteri; order Kurtiformes; family Apogonidae; genus Sphaeramia; species Sphaeramia orbicularis. The sequence continues at coordinate 48,596,217 of NC_043977.1, read as the reverse complement.
GCTGAAGAACACCCAGAACAGGTACAGTCATGTACACATGACTCATGTACACACACCAGTATGACTGATATACACAACAGGCTGGTACAAACACAGCAGAGTTAATATAACATATGACTGAAAAAACACATCCATATATGATGACTATCAGAGTCACATTCAGGATTACCATTCTACAATATTTGGAGAATTTATGCATAACATTTAAAGAACAAAGCTTATTATTCAATCAGAATACTTTGAGAAAAGCATAATGGATCAAGAACTGCATTCTGAATATTACAAAAAGAAAGTTGTAATCTTTATAGGAAAAAAGTATTATAAAAACGAAACTAAAATTTCAAGAGAAAAGCATTTGTAAAGTTGTAATATTCAGAGAAACAATAAATATGTTTAACTTCTTGGTGCGAAAGGATAAAAGGACAGTCAAAATATTACCAGAATAGAGCCATTCTATTTAAAGAAAAAGCATTGTGACCATACAAGAAAAAAAGGAATAATTCAGATGTAATTTAAATTTAAAAAAATAATCATAATATTATGAGAAGAAAGTCATATTTTTTGGGAAAAAGACAGAGTATTCTGAAATAAAAAGCCATATTTATATGAACAAACAAGTTAACAAAAAATCAGGTGACTCTTTACTTTGCATGTGATAAATACACAATATGTTTTAATGAGAGTAATACATCAGATGTTCATTGTACAGTGACTCTAATATTGACACTCATACACACAAAAGCATACTGTACATTTGTTATTCAGTCATCTGTCCTATAAAACAGAAGTGATGTGTTTCTTTCTGTTACTCAGGTTTCTGGAGGTGATGGGGAGTCACATGTCCTGACACTGAAATACAAGAACATTGGAGTATTTCTGTGTCCTCGCATCCAAACCATAATAATTAACAGCAAAGTCCATGGTCACGGCCCTGTGACTCAATCACATGACATTTTCAACACGTCGTAGCGTCACAAGTTGGTCACGAAGACCACTGGGGATATTTGTATTTGAAAGTGCTGACTTGAAACACTCTCCCACTTTTTATTTGATGTTGATAGAGCAAATACAACCAGAGATATGACATTTTGAAACCGGAGCAAACAAACGTGAATAAAAGTATGAAAATGAGGTGGGGGGGACGTTAGATTTCTGACCATATCTTCGTCATTTTTTGTCCCTTTTCAAAACCGAAAAACACTGGCTGAATCTGCAGATTGTAATCCACAGACTGCGTTAGCATTACAGGTAAGGGTGAGGATGACCCCACCTGAACCGCATGCAGAAACCGGGAGCACCGGGAGTGGGGTGGTGGGGGGAGGGGGGGGGGGGGGGGGGGGGAGAAAACCAGAGAAAAGGCCAATGTAAAGACATACTTTTATGTCAAATATTTGAGTATAGTTTTAATTTATTCTAATTTTGATTTTATATACGTAGTATTTGGAACCCATATTCACTTTTAAAGTCTTTGAAAAGGTTCATTAAGCATCTTGTGTTATGCAATAAATTCTATACATTTTTCAAATCAGATTTTACATTTTTTGTGTTTTTTTGGCCTTTTGTGTTAATATAGTAGGTTAAAGTGAAAGTGAAAAAATAATAGACAGATGAGATAGATTAAGGTGTGCTGGAAAAAAAAGATACCACACAGGGGAGTATTAAATAATTTCTTTATATAGTATTTAAGCAAATCAAAAGTACTCAAAAACGGACAAAAGAGGCTCAGACCCCTAAGGGTTAAGGCGGTGTGAGTTCTCAATGTCATTTAAAGACCTCTATACCTGTAAAAACTGATGTGATTAAATAATTGGTTAATGTAAAGTTTTACACATTAAAATAATTTTTCTCAGTGGAACTGTATGTTTCTTTTTAATGCAAACTCACCACAGTTATAGTTACTGGTCAGTAATGAAAGGATTCAGACTCGACCAACATACAAAACATGCTGTTTCCAATGGGCATCAGTGTGGGACTTAACCATGGAATTCTGTTTAGATATAGATTGATAGCCGTGTGAAACCAACTGTGAAGACCATCAAGGTATGGCCTGCGGGGGTAGACTCGGTACTCCAGGACAGGTTTAAGAACACAGATTGGAGTGTGTTTGCCTCCCAGGCTACCTGTGGCTCCCAGATTGACATTGACTCTTATACTCACGCAGTAGTGGAGCACATCAACACCACCATTGACAGTGTTACCACAGAGAAACAGATCACCACATACCCCAACCAGAAGCCTTGGATGAACAGGGAAGTGCGACTCCTACTGAAAACACGTAATAACGCGTTCAGATCAGGAGATGCACTCGCCTACAGTGCATCCAGAGCAGAACTGAAAAGGGGCATCAAAAAGGCCAAGCATGAACATAAGCTCAAGGTGGAGGAACACTTTGTGAACTCCGACCCTTCGTCGCATGTGGAGGGCATCCAGGCCATCACAGATTACAAGAACAGCAACACCTCATCAGCAACCATAGATATGTCCTTTCTAAATGAACTGAATGACTTTTATGCCCGTTTCGACAAGGACAATAAAGAAAAGGTCATAAAGCTCACACCCTCTGAAGACCTTCAGCCACTCACCCTCTCACACACAGACGTCCAGATCGCACTAAGCCGTATCAACGCACGCAAGGCTGCTGGCCCTGATGGTATTCCTGGACGTGTGCTCAGGGCTTGTGCTGAGCAGCTCTCAGGAATATTCACGGACATTTTCAACCTGTCCCTGGCCCAAGCTGTAGTACCGGCATGCTTCAAAACCACATCCATTGTACCGGTGCCAAAACTCTCCTCTCCAAAGTGCCTGAATGACTACCGCCCTGTGGCACTGACTCCCATAGTGATGAAGTGCTTCGAGCGGCTGGTCCTGGCACACCTCAAAGATTGTCTGCCCCCCACACTCGACCCACACCAATATGCCTACCGCAGCAACAGGAGTACAGAGGATGCAGTCTCCACAGCGCTGCACTGTGTACTCTCACACCTGGACAAGAAAAACACTTATGCAAGAATGCTGTTTGTAGACTTCAGCTCTGCATTCAACACTGTCATCCCCGCCAAGCTAATCACAAAACTCACAGACCTTGGAATCAGCACCTCCCTCTGCAACTGGATCATGGACTTTCTGACCAACAGACCACAGCATGTTAGGTCAGACCACATCACATCCTCCACCCTCACACTCAGCACTGGTACTCCACGAGGTTGTGTGATAAGCCCCTTCATCTACTCCCTCTTCACCCACGACTGCAGACCTATGTTTGAATCCAACTCCATCATAAAGTTCGCAGATGACACCACCGTGATCGGACTAATCAGCGACAATGACGAGTCGGCATACAGAGCAGAGGTCAAACACCTTGCTGCTTGGTGTGCGAACAACAACCTACTCCTCAACACCAGCAAAACAAAAGAAATCATCGTGGACTTCAGGAAGGAGAAAGGAGGCACCCACACCCCCCTCCACATCAACGGCATGGAGGTGGAGCGTGTCTCCAGCTTCAAATTCCTGGGGACCCACATCACAGAAACCTGACCTGGTCCACCAAACACCTCCCACCTGATTAAGAAGGCCCATCAGCGTCTCTTCTTCCTGAGAACACTGAAGAGGAACCAGCGGTCTGCTGTCATCCTGGGCAACTTCTACCGCTGTGCAATAGAAAGCATCCTGACTAACTGCATAACAGTGTGGTATGGAAACTGCTCTGCTGCGGACCGCAAAGCACTCCAGAGGGTGGTGAAAACTGCCCGATGCATCATTGGTGCCCCACTTCCGGACATTGAGAGAGTCTACAAGAAGAGATGTGTGCGCCGGGCGCGTAGCATCTCAGAGACTCTTTTCACCCAGCCAACAGACTCTTTCAGCTCCTCCCCTCCAGGAAGCGATTCAGGAGTCTGCTGACCAGAACAAGTAGATACAGGAACAGCTTCTTCCCCACAGCCGTCACCCTACTGAACTCTGCCAGCAGATGACTCCACACCTCCTCCTACCTGTGTTGACTCTTGGCGCACAAATGCACTGATAACTACACATCTGGTTCCATAGCTGTACACATTCATCAATACTCCTTACTGTTAAATCTATATCACACAACCAATATTACATGTGTGTGTATATATGTATATGCTTACATCCACACTGAAGCTTTGTGTGTATGCATAGGTGTATATATGTATGTATGTATATGTGTATATTCTGTAATGAACATCCTATTTATTCAACTGTATATTCAACTGCACATTCAATATTTAATTTAACCACCTTATTTGCACTAGTTGTACATAACTGCACTCATCTGTACATATTACTTACCTGTACATATGATATTTAACTGTATTATACTGCACTTCTGCTGTTTTGCACTTCTGATTGGATGCTAACTGCATTTCGTTACCCTGTATACTGAGTAATGCAATAAAGTTGAATCTAATCTAATCTAAAAAATCTGTTTGAAATGCCGATAAATGAAACAGCATAGTCACTAGTAGTGCTTCATATGTCAAAATGCAGGCAGATTAAATTGTTACCGCTACAATAATTCACTCTGTTCTAAATCATACATTTCTCTTACATTTTTTTCAATAAACTGCTAAAAAGAATTGAAGGTTAATCTGTTACATCCTTAAAATATAACTGATATTGGCTAATTAATTGTTTAAAATCCCATTATTGTACCAATCATACCACAACATGTCTTGTTTTCCAATGCATTCATGGTACATCTGTATAATGCCATTAGAATTAAATTGTGATTTTCAGGTTGGAGAGAACTGTCAGAGATTTCCATGAAATTTGGCACAAACGTTCACTTTTTCTTATTGATTGTGATATGTACTTGGTTCAAACCCTGCACAGCCCCCCCACCCCCCCATCCAAAGAGTCCACCTGAAAAGGTCAATTAATAATTAATCTAAAAAGTCTGTATGGGCGATTGCTTGTTTGTCGGTATATGTTGGTGCTGTGATAAATCGGAAACTAGGGCTGGAATGATGCTCAATTAGTTGACAAACTAGTCACCGCAAAATTTGCCAAGTAATCCTGCCCTGATGTGCTATGGGAATATGGTAAATAGTCGTTACAAACTCAAAAATTGGACATGAACGTCCCTTCATGTCATATTTTCCACCGGAGAACTGGGAAAAAAAATTGATCCATGAGCTGCTGAGATGAAAATAACCTTTGAACTTTTCAACATGGTAAAAAGCAACAAGGGATTCATTATGAATGATAAACAATGCTTTTACTATCATTCTGCTGATGATTCAGCTGATGATTTTGCACATTTTGACTGTTTTCTGGGTGAATCTTGGGTCCATGTCGGTTCCAACAGGTCTTCTGCAGTATCTGTGGTGATTGGAATGCAGTTCAAAGGATAATTCATATATAATTATTGTTCTGCCACTTTTCCACGGTCCATCTTTTCCGCAAAATGTGTATCTTCAAAAATGCAAATTGATTTTTTTGTTATTTGATGCTGGTTGCTGAGCACTACTGTTGCCATAGAAATCACTGTGTGTGTGTGTTCTCAAAACATTGCAGGAGGTCATCTTTGTGCTCATAGACAGTATTGACAGCCCATAGGCTAACTTCTCCATTTATTAATTTAAATTCATATTTTAAAATAGTGGTGCATGCGCTATAGCATGCCCAAGTGGTGATATGTGATTATAGTCCATCTGAAAAGTGACTTGCATACTGCGCCCCACCAAAAAATAATTTCAGTAGCCACCATTGGGTTAAATTGTACTAGTCCACAGGCTCAGGCCATTACAGAAAATCTATTTTATTGCTGCAAAAAAAATAAAAAAGCCATTGTTTTCTAACTTAACCCATGTCTTAGTTCTGAGATCAGGGCGCAGGTCATGATGAGCAGTGTCTATGCACTATGAGAAGGCTAAATATTAAGGCACACCTACTAACCCTAAAGAGGATTTTGGATTACAATATGAACCAGTTCCAATATTTCTCTTTATAGTGTTGTATTTATGGTGCACTGTCACAGTGTTTCTCATTGGTTCATCACACTGACAATGAATAATGAACAGCTTAGTGGCTCATGGTTAAACATCACAAGACTATTGTTGTTGTAGTACTGCCCTCATACACATTCTGGGGGGTTGGAATCGGTTTTGACGGAGCTGCATACCATCACATGACCCAGAAACTGACCCTTCACTTACACACTGCCTTGACCTAATTCCCCCCCCCCCCCCCCCCCCCCCCCTTTTTGTGGCTGATTCCACCAACTTAAGCTTTTTCCTTGGGCTTTTCTGTTCATTTTATGCACAAAGCAGAGGTGGAAAAACATCCCTCTTTTTTCCAGCTCTAACTGGCCTTTTAAAGGTCCTACTTGTCAAACACATCACATACCAGTAGAGGTTGTGGGACCTCTCAGTTCTCTACCATTTCCCCCTCATGTGTCCGACTGCAGGCACAAAGGAATCTCAGTCCTCTTCGTCCAGAGGTTTGCTCGTCTTATCCTGGTATAAAGTTAAATAATCTGAATTTGCTTTCTGCTGTTATTATCCCGCCATGGCATACCGTCTCTTTGAAGGAAAGGAACATGCAGCATCATACTGGAAATACAGAGTGTCTCCATCAGATGGTCTCATTCAACAGGTGATGGATTTCCTGGTAAAACATGTAAGTACTGGATTTAATTTCATGCTCTATTGAGATTATGTTTGAAATATTCTTTTTTCTGTACCATAAGACCAAACCTTTAATAAAATTTCAATTGAATATGAAGCAAACTTTTGAAAAGTCACAAGAGGCAAGAACATTTAACTTATTTCATGCAAATCAAATATCAAGTGATCAGAGTGATCAGAAGGTGGCACTATAACCTATGCTATGCTGTGACAGAGTAGAAACAGTAGAGCGTTATGTTACTATTTTCTTGTTTGTGCTTGTGATCTTTTTCAAGTTAAATGTATGTGCATTTTGTAACAGTAACAGAACAGCTCCACTTCTTCTAGTTCATTTATTTCAGCTGTGTGTAAAGTAACATAACCTGTGTCTGATGTAACGTAACCTGTGTGTATAAGGAAACTGTCAAAAAGATTTGTGCGCATAAGATAGTAATGCGTGCATATTATTTTATAGTTGTGCAAAAATTAAATATTTGTAAGCCCCTGAATGAGCTCAGTCGTACATAAAATGTAATGTGTGTATTTTATCTGTCAGAATACGAATAAAACATTTCTGAGATCAAGAATTACAAGAATTACAAAAAATGCAATTATGAATTCACCAGTGTGTCTCTACTGCCAAACATTCGTCACCACTTCACAGGTATTAATTATTGAGCAGAAGATACACTGATTCCACAGATAGCACATGAGTTGAGAGACAGCAGGCGGATATTGAGGCACTGGCACTGGGTTCTGCAGCTTCATGCCATGGGTGCCGCAGGTGCTGCAGCTGTGTGCCACTGATGCCACAGGTGCCATGGCTTCATGCCACTTGTGCTGCGGCTATGTGCTGGGTTCCATGGGACCGCATGTATGGTCCAAAGTGCCAAGCCAAACAAGGTGCTTTCTTAAACGTGCTGAACACAGTTTCTGCATGATCTTGAAAAAGTCTCATTTTTATATATTCAGGTTTTGCACATACGTCACATGATCACGTGGTTTTCTGTTTACGACACCATATCGGTAGGCAGGCTTTCCTCGGATCGTACAATAGGCTCTATGCACTGCCCCACGACTTCCTGAATTTAAGGCAGCTCCTTTACTTCCTGTTTTTCATTACTGGACACACTGATTAATCCAGGTGTGTCTGACCACAGTAGTCCCAACAAGAAGCAGCTGACACACCTGGATTAATCGGTATGTCCAATAATGAAAAACAGGAAATAAAGGAGCTGCCTTAACTTCAGGAAGTAGTGGGGCTGTGCATAAAGCCCATTGCCCATTGTTGGTGATATTTATCTTTCTCCTGTGTAGATCTACAATAACATAAAGCTTTAAGCAGTGTGATCATGGTAACCACATGTGTTGCGGTTGGTTGCAATTGGCAAGAAAAAACCCCACCGGTAAATCCTTCTATAGAATTACAAAAGATCCAGAATGGAGGGGGCTGTGGATTGCAGCCATAGAACGCGAAGGCTGTCAACCATCCAGCACCAGCCGAGTATGCAGTGACCATTTTATTGAGGGTAAGTGAATGCATTAAAACTAGGGCTGGGCAAGTTAACGCGTTATTACCGCGTTAACGCATTCATTAAATAACGCTGACATTTTTTTTTTTTTTAATCTCCCGTTAAAGCAATACCTACCGATGTGGCATTTCTCATAGCACTTAGTAAAAGTCTGAACATGAACAACCCACCTCCCTCCAAAGCCCCGCCTACTTCCCTCTGCCCGAGCTCTGAGGCTCCCTCCGCTCACCTGATGCGCACAGGGGAAGCAGAGGTCCGGTCTGCTTCGGTGTGTCCGCGGACCCCTCCCTCAGTAATCAGATACATCATCCACATGCCGCGGGTCCGTTTCATCAGTAGACCCTGTATTTAAGGGTGTGGTCTGTGCAGCGCTGGGTCAGTGTCTTCACTGCACCACGGAGATGAAATGCCCAGGTGATGGGCGCGTGTACTGTGAACGCGTGGACTCCGCGAATTTTTCCGTGGACATTTGAGATTTCATAGTCCATACATTTATCATCCTACATTGTGTGACACCATGTACATGTACGTGTTTGAACCCCACGGTCATAAAAGCTGAGCTTTATGCAGACCTGTTCAGTCCAGTACATCCAACTTCCAGACTTCTATTTCCATCCTTCATTCATCAGACTCCTGTTTGTTCCCCTTGGTTGTTGTTTCTGTTCATAAATCCGTTTTTTTCCTTCCACATGTGCATTTCAGTTCTATCCATACACATCCTAGACAGTAGACTGTGGTCAGTGACAGGAGGAGCAGCGTGAGTGAAGCAGATTCACAGGTGCACATATCGGATGGGGAGACGGCAATAATGGATTAGATGCTGGACGGCCGTAATGGATGATTGACAGGAGGCTCAGCCAGGTTCGGCCAATTATTTCATTTGGACCGAATAAAATGATTGATCAGACTTTTATCAGAAATATATGAGAATTAAACATTTTTGAGTTTCAATACCTGGTGGATTTCTTTTACATTTTAGTTTGACACACGCTTATTAGGAGCATTTTAAGATGACAAAAGAAAAGTGTAAAAATGCCACATCATACGGTACAGCTTTAATGCCGTTCTGCCTTTCAAGGAAGTCTTAGTTCATTTATACATACGGACTCTTATTTTGAAACTCATGCTTTTATTTTGGCACTCCACATGCTCTAAGCACCGGTGCCGGTGTCGCTGAGAGGAGAAAAGTGAGCGAACTTTCCGAGTAATGCTGAATCAAACTTTGTTTAACTCCTGCAGAAGCAATGCCTGTATGTATCAATCATTCTGTTGTTTGCTAAATAATTTCACATGCAAACGTGCCGTTAGGAACATGTTTACGATGTTATTTTGGATGTGTTTATTACACTGTGTTATTAACATGTTTAAGCTTATTCGTTTATGCTAGCAGTCTGAGATGGGTTGCTAATTCTTTATGCAGGCTCATGTTAAGTTTATGTAAATTCATTGGTTGTGTTTAGATATAACATGCCAGCATTTGAACTAACCTTTACTTATTAGGGACCGAGCCGAAAGGTAAGACCCTCTCACACAGTGAGAGGCCTTGCCTGCAAGCAAGGCCCTATTGTTTTTCGTTCGTTTTTTTTTTTTTCCAATGTCACTTTAAACTGGAATTTGGCCCCCTAAACATGCTCAAAAACTCACCAAATTTGGCACACATGTCAGGCCTGGCGAACAATTTGATAAAATGTAAAAATTAACCCCATAGGTGCCAAAATGTGCTCTCTAGTGCCACCTATGTGAAAAAAAACCTTAACGGCCCTAGTGGCCAGACGGAATGTCATAGAGACATGGAACCAGTGCCAAAATGTTTGTTGGATGAAGTACTACAAATGATACACTGACCATTATGACCTAATTCCAACAGGAAGTTCGCAATATCCCTTTCAAAATAAAATTTTTTAAACTAACTCCTATGACACCGTATGTTGTACTGATTTCTAAATAGCACCAAAAGATAGAGTGAACCCTCCTCAAAAAAGTTATCTCTCACTTTTTCCAGAACTGTCTTAGGTTTTTTTTTTTTTTGAAGCCCGCAAAGTTGCGATGTTTGGAACTGATTTTTCACTTTGGAGTTTTTCCCCACATGTGACATATCTATCCATTCACGGGACTCACCACAACTCTCACATGCAAAAATTTTTGAGATACGATGTGCGGTCATTGATTTATAACAATTTGTTTATTTTCATACTTTTTCCACTTTAGACTGCCATTAACATGCTCCAAAACTCACCAAATTTGCCATGTATGTCATGGCTGGTGAACACTTTCATTCAATATCAAAATTAACCCCTTGGGTGCCAAAATGGACTCTGTAGCGCCACCTTTGTACTAAAAAACACACAAAATCTGCCCTAGTGGCCAGTAGAAATGTCACAGAAACATGAAACAAATGCCAAAATGTTGGTCTGATTGAGCCCAACAAATCATACACTGACACTCATGAGCTAACGCCAACAGGAAGTTGACAATCTGCTTTTCAAAGTTACTCTAAGTTTCTGCAATTACTGCTTATTAATTTCAGACTTTTGACAAAAACGTTATACCTCATTAAATTTCCACAAGTCTGCAGAATCCAAAACTGAAAGAATTTTTGAGATACGATCTACGGTTATGGAATAATCGCAATTTTTTGAAGAGTATGTTTGGTTTCACTTTTCACAACGACAAAATCCCTATATAAGGCTAAGTAGTGCAATTTTGCAAGTGTCTGAAAACAGACTAGTGGTTAGAGCTGTGGTCTATTGTCAGGAGACCCTGGGTGAGGCAAGGACTCCCCCCCCCCCCTCACATTTTAAAACAGGTTTTGCTGCATTATATTGTGGATATTGGACATTTTGCACACATTACAAAGTACATGGAGTACATTTTTTCAAAATAAAACCCCTATTAAAAATCATACATAATGTCTATTACATAACTTCTTTTCATTTTTATGACCAAACGCTCAACTGTTTGTAGAATGTTTCTACATTAAAAAGTACTCTTTCTCACAAACACACATGCTCACACAATAGGGTTTTTCCAAAGTAATAGCCTTAAATGTGATAAATCATCACTTTTATGCTCAATTATTCATACAGTTTCAATTCATTTTTCAAACTGATTCTTTCTCTCACATACAAAACAAATGCACATACACACAGTAGGGTTTCCAAAATAAAAGTCTCATTTAAAGGTGATGGTGGTTTCAGCAGAGGGTCGCTGGTGTTCTGTAGAGATGTAAGGATGACGGACACTAAAGGGTGGGAACTGGTATCGGGACGGAGAGGTGTGAGTGCAGCTGAGGTGTCGACGGTCATGGGAGGCAGATTGCGGGGGAGGCGGATCACGCAGGAGGCGGAATGCCCGGTGCGAGGTCCCGCCCAATGCTCCTTGCAGCTTTAATTTATGATGTGATTGTTGTATTAGCAGTCAATTTAAGTTTATAATAATTACATCTATGCATTCTCCATGAGTATGCATATCATTAATAGACATAACTAATTGAATTATTTTGACTTTATTTTATAGTTTCACTCTGTCAATTTGCATGATTTCAGTTATGTACATTAAAGCTGCAAACTTCAAAGAGGACATATCTTGCATCGTCAATTCAGAGTTTAGCTCGCTGTCTTGCTCAGACTAAGTACAGACGTCTTAGCGAGGACAGTACACTCCTATTCTTCTGCTCCTGCTCGTGTGCGTGTAGCGATTAGCTCGGCAGATAGACAACAGGTTTCCCAAGAAAAGCCGGACGCCCAAAACTTCTGTCCAAATCTTTTACTTGAGACTCACTGTAAAACTGCAACATACATACAAAATATGTCTGAGTTCTGTTCATTGCCTTAGTACATTTACATGGCATCATACATTTAAATGAATGGGAAAGAGATCGCTCCCTCTTGAACAGCCACCTTATCGTGGTGGGGGAGTTTGAGTGCCCGAATGATCCCAGGAGCTATGTTGTCGGGGGCTTTATGCCCCTGGTAGGGTCTCCCAAGGCAAACAGGTCCTGGGTGATGGGCCAGACTAAAAGCAGTGCAGAAGCCCCTGTGAAAAAACATCAACGAAAAAATGTGACATCGCCTGGTATGGTGCAGCCGGGGACCCACCCTGGAGCCAGGCCTGGGGTTGGGGCTCGAATGCGAGCGCCTGGTGGTCAGGCTTATGCCCACAGGGTCCGGCCGGGCCCAGCCCGAAGGAGCGACGTGGGCCCGCCCTCCGGTGGACTCACCACCCACTGAGGGAATCGTAGGGGCCGGGTGCATTGTGGATTGGGTGGCAGTCAATGGCAGGGAGCCTGACAACCCGATCCCCGGACGCAGAGTCTAGCTCTTGGGACATGGAATGTCACTTCACTGAGAGGGAAGGAGCCGGAGCTTGTGAGGGAGGTTGAGAGATTCCGTCTAGATATTGTCAGGCTCACCTCCACACACAGCTTGGGCTCTGGAACCCAACCCCTCGAAAGGGGCTAGACTCTGCACTTCTCTGGCGTTGCCCGCGGTGAGAGGCGGCGGGCTGATGTGGGCTTGCTCATAGCCCCTCAGCTCAACTGCCATGTGTTGGAGTTTACCCCGGTGAACGAGAGGGTCGCATCCCTACGCCTTCGGGTTGGGGACAGGTGCCTCACTGTTGTCTTGGCCTATGGGCCGAACAACAGTGCAGAGTACCCGGCCTTCTTGGAGTCCCTGGGAGGGGTGCTAGATGGTGCTCCGACTGGGGACTTCATTGTTCTCCTGGGCGACTTCAATGCCAACGTGGGCAACGACAGTGAGACCTGGAGGGGCGTGATGGGGAGGAATGGCCTCCCTGATCTGAACCCGAGTGGTGTTCTGTTACTGGACTTCTGTGCTAGTCACAGTTTGTCCATAACAAACACCATGTTCGAACACAGGGATGTCCATAAGTGCATGTGGCACCAGGACACCCTAGGCCGGAGGTCGATGATCGACTTCACTGTCATATCATCAGACCTCCGACTGCGTGTTTTGGACACTTGGGTGAAGAGAGGGGCAGAGCTGTCAACCGATCACCACCTGGTGGTGAGTTGGATCCGCTGGCGAAGGAGGAAACCAGACTGACTCGGCAGGCCCAAACGTGTTGTGAGGGTCTATTGGGAACGTCTGGCAGAGCCCGACGTCAGTGCGGTCTTCAACTCCCACCTCTGGGAGAGCTTCTCCCAGATCCTGGGGGAGGCTGGGGACATTGAGTCCAAGTGGACCATGTTCTCCACCTCCATTGTCAAAGCGGCTGCTCGGAGCTGTGGTCGCAAGGTTTCTGGTGCCTGTCGTGGCGGCAATCCCTGAACCCGGTGGTGGACCCCGGAAGTAAGGGATGCTGTCAAGCTGAAGAAGGAGTCTTATTGGGCCTTGTTGGCCCGTGGGACTCCCGAAGCAGCTGATGGGTACCGGCGGGCCAGGCGTACAGCAACCTGAGCAGCTGTGGAGGCAAAAACTTGGGTCTGGGTGGAGTTTGGGGAGGCCATGGAGGAGGACTATCGGTCGGCCTCGAGGAAATTCTGGCAAACCATCCGGCGCCTCAGGAGGGGAAAGCAGTGCGCCACCAACACTGTTTACAGTGGAAGTGGGGAGCTGCTGACCTCGACTGGGGATGTTGTCGGGCGGTGGAAGGAATACTTCGAGGATCTCCTTAATCCCACTGTCACGTCTTCCATGGAGGAAGCAGAGGCTGAGGTCTCAGAGGTGGACTCGTCCATCATCCAAGCTGAAGTCATTGAGGTGGCTCCTCGGTGGCAGGGCACCAGGGGTGGATGAGATTCGCCCTGAGTACCTTAAGTCTCTGGATGTGCAGGGACTGTATTGGTTGACACGTCTCTGTAACATTGCGTGGCAGTCGGGGACAGTACCTCTGGATTGGCAGACTGGGGTGGTGGTCCCCCTTTTTAAGAAGGGGGACCGGAGGATGTGCTCCAACTATAGGGGGATCACACTCCTCAGCCTCCCAGGGAAAGTCTATTCCAGAGTACTGGAGAGGAGGATCCGACCGATAGTCGAACCTTGGATCCAGGAGGAACAATGTGGTTTTCGTCCCGGTTGCGGAACGCTGGACCAGGTCTATACTCTCCATCGGGTGCTCGAGGGTTCATGGGAGTTCGCCCAACCAGTCCACATGTGTTTTGTGGATCTGGAGAAGATGTTTGACCGTGTCCCTCGTGATATCCTGTGGGGGGTGCTTCGGGAGTATGGGGTCCGGGGCCCTTTGCTAAGGGCAGTCCGGTCCTTGTATGACCAAAGCAGGAGCCTGGTTCGCATTGCCGGCAGTAAGTCAGACCTGTTCCAGGTGCATGTTGGACTCCGGCAGGGCTGCCCTTTGTCACCGGTTCTGTTCATAAATTTTATGGACAGAATTTCTAGGCGCAGCCAGGGGCTGGAGGGGGTCCAGTTTGGGGACCACAGGATTTCGTCTCTGCTTTTTGCAGATGACGTTGTCCTGTTGGCTTCATCAAACTTGGACCTCCAGCATGCCCTGGGGCGGTTTGCAGCCGAGTGTGAAGTGAGCGGGATGAGGATCAGCACCTCCAAATCCGAGGCCATGGTTCTTGACCGGAAAAAGGTGGTTTGCCCTCTCCGGGTCGGTGGGGAGTCTTTGCCCCAAGTGGAGGAGTTCAAGTATCTTGGGGTCTTGTTGACGAGTGAGGGAAGGATGGAGCGTGAGATTGACAGACGGATCGGTGCAATGTCTGCAGTGATGCAGTCGCTGTACCGGTCGGTTGTGGTGAAGAAGGAGCTGAGCCGAGAAGCGAAGCTCTCGATTTACCAGTCAATCTACGTTCCTACCCTCACCTATGGTCATGAGCTGTGGGTCATGACCGAAAGGACAAGATCCCGGATACAAGCGGTCGAAATGAGTTTCCTCTGCAGGGTGGCTGGGCGCACCCTTAGGGATAGGGTGAGGAGCTCAGTCGCCAGGGAGGAGCTCGGAGTAGAGCCGCTGCTCCTCCGCGTCGAGAGGGGCCAGCTGAGGTGGCTCGGGCATCTGTTTCGGATGCCTCCTGGATGCCTCCCTGGGGAGGTGTTCCGGGCATGTCCCACCAGGAGGAGACCTCGGGGAAGACCCAGGATGCGTTGGAGAGACTATGTCTCTCGGCTGGCCTGGGAACACCTCGGGTTCCCCCTGGAAGAGCTGGAGGAGGTGTCACCCCACCCCCACCCCCTACCGTTCTAAGTTTGGATTTATTTTTAGATATTTGTTCAGATGTTTAGACTTCCTTTATTCTTGTTCCAGGAAAAAGTGACAGTCCTATGTCCCCTGATTACGTGCCTTTGTTGTTTTCACACCTGAGATGGATTATATACCAGATAGTTGTACATATCTGGGTAGCTAACTGCTGGGTACTTCTGAGCACTGACAATAGCACAGAGTTTATCCAAGGTCAAGCTGTTGGGGCCCACAGCAACAGAGCTTATCTTTTCCACATAACGAACCTTGGAGGTGCTATCAAGGGCTCTGGCAATATCAGACAGGACAATGGTGCCTTTATCACAAGTAGACATACTCGCAAATAACAAAACACGAAAACACGAGTCCAAAGAAAAACACAATCTAAAGCAAAAGTTCTGACTTTCTGTATCCAGCTAGCGTGCCTACCAATATGGTGGTGTAAACAACAATCACATGACCAGTGATGTCAGCTGCAAGTCCTGAATATGCATGGGCGTAGTTTGCAATTTAAAATGGGATTATCAGCACCAAAATAGGTTCTTTCCAAATGCTATTTCCAGTGTCCCTGGCCAGGTCGGACAAGACTGGACTACTGTACAGCAGACTTATGTCACTATGACAACAACACACTGAGCGGCAGAGTTAACTCGTGCAAAGTAAGCTGAACAAGTGAAGAGTAACATCTGTCCTTTTTCCTAAAGAAAGGGATTTCTTGAATTTATTTTGTTGTCATGATGGACACTGGAACTGGAGGTGGACTGGCAGAAAGAAGAACGAAAAAGAAAACTAAACGGGAGAGTGATAGGGCACCGGCTAAAACACCGGTAAAATTCTGCATTGAACCAATGGATGGAACTAAGGGAGTTAAAGGAATGAAAACAGAGCTGGAGTTGGCCCTCTTCCTTCTACACAGATAGAGAATGCTTCTGTCCTTTATACATATGCATTGGAACATTGGATTTTAGTATAGTGACTGTTGTAGCTCAGTCAAACACTTAGTGAACATTTCTGTGTTAGCCACAGGGCTAGGTAATATGTTTTATTTGGTGCATTGTTTCAGTCCCAAACTAAGGGCTTTGTAAGGTGAGACTGAAATGGTTCTGTATGGAGTTTACTGTTCATTCTGGGGCCTGGATACTAAACTGCCCTTCAGGAACAAGACAATTCTAAAAGTAGAATACTGTGAATGGAGAAGGCTGAAGCAGCTAGTGCTGAAGTGCTAATGCAGAATGACGAAGATGTTGAATGACTGAAGTAATTT
Source organism: Sphaeramia orbicularis (assembly GCF_902148855.1). Classification (NCBI taxonomy): domain Eukaryota; kingdom Metazoa; phylum Chordata; class Actinopteri; order Kurtiformes; family Apogonidae; genus Sphaeramia; species Sphaeramia orbicularis. Next base: position 48,579,628 of record NC_043977.1, on the reverse strand, counting down.
ATGAAAATGCTTGAATACTTTGTGGAAAAGCTAGTGCAAATATATATTATTGGGACATGTCTTAAACACTGGTCTGTATGTAACACTCCGGAGTAAGAGACATAGAAGCAGGAGTCAGATTTCCAGTTTGGTTTCACTTTTGTTTTCACACTAGTTACTAAACTATGCTACAAACGGACTTTATGAAGTTTGGTTGTTGTCTCGTTTCAAACATCACTTTGCACCCTGCAAGTTGCTGTCTTGAAAAAGAAATGTAGAGTTGGAAAGAGGATCCGCTCTTCATTCATTAGCTTCTAAACGCCTTGGCCAGAGTTATGCCCTTACGACAGCAGATGCTAGTGTTCATGGGAAGCGGAGTCTTTGTCCCTTAAAAACACCACCAATTCCGGCTGAAGGTGTCGCTGCAATCCACTTTAAAATGAATTTTCTGTTCAAGACCTTTAAATAATAGTCCAATGTAATTGTTGGGAAATAGAAGCACAAACAGTGCAACACACTATGTAGCAGCATACCAGTAAGCTACGCTGGAAACAATGATATACCACAGTTCCAACAAGAACTTAACATGTAATTTACTGGCCCAGAAGCCAAAGCCAGTCATAGGCTACATGGGAATATGCCTGGTCAATTGAAATATGCTACTAATATTGTTGGCAAATAGTGAGGCACCCAGGGCACTCAGGGCAGCTGCCGCAGAATCCATGCCAGTGCCTCAAAATGCACCTGCTGTCTCTCAACTCATGTGCTACCTGTGGAATTGATGTATCTTCTGCTCAATAAATAATGACTGTGAAGTGGTGACATGTTTTTGACAGTAGGGTCACATTGGTGAATTCGTATTTGTGATGGAGAAAGTACAATCGTAAAGTTGCATTTCGTGTTTGTAATTCCTTATGTCAAAACTTTTTCATTCCTGTTCTGACAGATAAAATACACAATAATTTTTTGTACAACTGAACTTATGTAAGAGTTTACAAATATTTTTTTTGTTTTGCACAACTATAGAAGAATATGCACGCATTTCTATCTTATGCAAACATTTTTACCTTATGCACACAAATATATTTGACAGTGTCCTTACCCCATAGGCCCCTAACATCAAGCAGTTTGTGTCCAGAGGTGGAAATGTACTTCAGTTAGAGTCAAAGAAGTGGTTCAACCTGTTGAATGTAGTGAAATGTTCTCAAAGTATAAGTATATAAAAAGTTGCCCTTTACATCCTCATCCTTCATGTGGGTATTCCTCTGTGGGAATCCTCATATGTGATATGCATGGATACATTTATGAAGGGATAAACTTTTGTGTATCTTATTAAATAAAGTTAATCTCACAAATTAAACCTCTGCATTTACCCCATCATACTTCACCCGAGGAGCCATGTTCACCAGGGGACTCCAAATCTAAGCCAGTATCTTAGTCCAAGTCAGGGTCACTGACAGGAGAATTAACCTAGCATACATATCTTTGAAAGCAGCCATGGGTAGCGCATGCAAACTCTGCACAGAAAACTCCTGAACCTATTGGGAATTGAACTCAGAACCTTCTTTACTGTACATAAAATGTGGGGACTAAACAGTTAGTTGTGACCTGAATCCACAGTATAGTAAAGTATTTCTACTTGTTGTCCACCTCCGCTAGTGTCTGGCATTTTACATTTCATTAGCCATCTCTTCATACCATATTTTCATGCGAATATACTGCATAAGTCAAAGGAAACTGCAACTGTTTTTTGGATAAGAGTCATTTACTATAACAAGAGGTGGAAAGTTGTACTTTTACTAAACTTTGGTGTAGTAAACATATCCATCCATATACTTCAAACATGACTGTAAATTAGTTTTTTCCTTTCCTTTCCTTTCCTTTTTTTTTTTTTTTTGGTAAATATTTTGTCAGAGGGATGGTCCCTTTGAGCTGGCTGTGGATGTGGGATGTGGTTCTGGACAGGGAACGGTTCTGTTGGCTCCATACTTTGGTTCTGTGGTGGGGACAGACGTGAGTCCTGCCCAGCTGGACATGGCCTTAACACACAATAAACAGGCAAATGTCACATACAGGTAAGCTCTGACAAACTCAGAGGTATGATTTTCTTTTTATTGACAAACTTACCTAAATTAATCCATTCTATGAGCAGTGTCTGACTCGTATTTTTCTGTTGTCATTCCTAAACCATGAATCAAACAGAAAACAATCATAAAAGCATTTCTTTTGTTCTGCTCTACAATGAAACTTTGGTTCAAATGCGGAAAATCTGCCAATGCAGGAACAATGTGACTGTTGTATAACAGGAATCGGTACTGCAGTGAAATACAGTATAACACAACAATGTACATGACTGTCAATACATGCAAGATGATTCAACTCTCTTATCCCCACAAGTTAGAGATCAGAACTGACTGTAAAATGCATTTTGGAAGTTTATGATATCCACTTAATGGATCGAGGGGCTCTTTATAAATTAAAGGTGGAGTCTGAGATGTTTTCCTGGAGCATTTTTTACTATATTCCTTAAGATCCCCTTCACACCCCAATTACAACTAATTGATTAAATGCTCTAACACAAAAATTTTAAAAATTAGTCACCTGTGGAACGGACAAGACTGAAAAACACCATCCAATCATTTTGAGCGCCCACTCGAACTGATTGAACAGTGATATGTCTATCAAACTCAACTGCCATTCACCCCTCCCCCTTCCCCCCTCTGCATGTACCCCTCTTTGAGCATGAATCGTGCATTCCCAGAAGCTGGAAGCGCTTGTACGCGAAGCCAGAACCTGGCTATATTAGTTATATTAGGATGGAAAATTCACTGGCAAACTGTTTTGCAACTAACATAAATAACTAGGAAATGTGATGTTAGTCCGATAGGTATGAACTGGGGCTGTTCTGTAAGAGCAGGGGTGTTAGAGGAGATTGAAGGTATGCATGGATATGCGAGCTAGAGCTTCAGCTGGGGCCGTAGTTGGCGTTGGACCCTGAGGCAGGGCCGTATGGGACCGGAGCTGGGGACGGAGCCTCAGGCAGGGTTGGAGCCAGAGCTGGGGCCGTAGTTGGAGCCTCAGCTGATGTCGGAGACAGAGCTGGGGCCGGGGTGGGCCATAGAGCCGGACCATAGAGCCCAAGCCGGGGACGGAGCAGAGCCTCAGCCGGAATTGTTGCTGTGCAGTGCTTGTGAACCCTCGGGAACAAGCATTGCACGTGCCAGTACTCTGGAGGCATGGCTTCAGAGGGACATCTGAAGAAAGGGGTTTGGACTTTTGAATTGAGTATTTTCAAAATGTAGCTTGCTTGAACTGTTTTTCTAAGATCTCATACCCCACCTTTAATTATTACTGTTCATGTTTTAAATGTTAAACTATGAGAGTACATCATAATTTACAAGTTGATTTTTAGTTCATATAATTATTGTGGTGGGACTTTGTGAGATTCACCAGTTGGTGATGTCAGGAAGAAGGACTCCCCAGTTATTGATTTGGTGCAGGTGTGGCTGATTATCAGGGGAGAGGAGCAGTCAAAAGATGCTGAGGTACGGCGTGGTGTGGTAGGAGTGACTGTACTGGGGCATTGCACTCTGCTGGGAGAGTTGGATGTTGTTCGCAGTTATATAAAGCTGCCAGCGATGAAGGCAGATAGCGAAGGGAGTTAGCTGTGTGGATACAGGCTATGAGGGGAGGCAGGGTACCTCCTGTAGTTAGACCAAGGCTCATTGTAGAGAGTGCTGAGCTGCCATCGCTCCCTGTGTGACTCTGCTGCCTTTTGCTACACCGATGCTGCTGTTTGACTCTGCTGTCTGCTGCAACACAGACGCCACTGCCTGTTGCAACACTGATTCTGCTGCCAGCCAGTTCCTGGTTTCGCTGTCCAGTGAAGCCATTTCCCCAAGGAGTTGGACGGTGACACAAACTCAAACTCCGGGGGAAGGTCTTGCTGTGTAGGCGAGCTAAGTGCACTTTAATAAACACTACCTATTTATATTATATTGTGCCCCATTGTATAGCTTTTGGTTGTGTGGGGTTGGACGGTTGCTTGGGGGGAGTGAAAAGCCTGTAGGCCAGGCCTGGACTGGCCATAGGGAGGACCGGGAGTTTTCCCGAAGCACCAGTCTGGGAATGGCCTGCTGGCCTGTGTCTCTCTCTCTCCCGTTTCTTTTTTCTTTTTTTTTTTTTTTCAAGGCTGCCGCTGTCATGACTATCTTGAGCTTTCACTTTAAATCTTAGAGGCAGGCCAGGCCAGGCCAATCAGAGGCCACTCAGGCCAGTAGTGTGTGAGGAGGAAAAAACAGTTGGTTTGTTTCGATTAACACCCGCCCCATAGGCATCATCAACCACAGGCAACATGTGTGGAGAAAGGGGTGTGCGACGTGTGTCTGGTACCTGCTGCAGTGTTTGTGTGTGTGTAGCGTACAGGCGAGGAGACAAGTTAACTTCATCGAAGATGGACCCCAAACCGTACAAAAAAAAAGAGAAAAGGTGGTGCCAAAAGGGAGAGAGAGAAAAAAAAAGAAAGGCACTGCAGGATGACGTGGCCAAATGTCTAAAACTCACCAATTTATTCAGCCCTCCCCCCAGTCAAGGTGCCATTAATGCGTCTCCAAGTAAGTTAGCCATCTTAAAAAAAAATACACTGGTTGTCAGCATGAGGGTCAGGGGAAATGGTGCTGTACACTTTTATGGTCTTTGGTATTTTGAGCCCTCAACATTGTCTGCCAGGCATCTGTCAGTGGCTTAGGTTTAGGCTATGACCAGGATTTAGTTAGGTGTTACCTTGAAGTAGAGATATATAGGGTTCAAAATAACATTGAGCCACTTTTACAAAGTATAAATATGTAGCCAACTAAGCCTTGTCTGGAAATTTAAATAAGATTGAGATTTTAAAATCACTGATTGGAGCCACATTTTTATTGTTGTTTACTACGTTTGAATTTATTTAAGATATAATAAGGCTGTCCCCTCGTAGCTGATTAATTGCTACATTTGGACTGAGTTGTCTTTGTTTATTAGGTTATATTGTCGGTTACAAATAAAAGCTTCATGCCAATGAGGCAGTTGATATTCTACATGACATGACTTATTCTGTGTAGCTGTTATATTGGCACTACTTATTATGTAAAACCTTGATTCTCTTCCATTAAAGTAGTTCTATTGCAAATACAGCAATAACTGAAATATGCAATAAATTGGTTGAGGGGAGTCATAACTAAACGTATATGTGAGAAACAATCAAAATGTAGCTGTAGTGTGGGTGGAGCAAATGCAGAATTTCTTTTTGTTATGAGACAAACCAGTCCAGCGCTCAGCCCCACCTCCTGAACAGGTATGAGCATGAGCATGCTATGTAGGATGTTGACATCAGATACGCTGCACCACAGGCTCCATGACCTATTGGCCCAACAAAGAATTAGAATTTGTGATAATGCTACTTTTTGTGTGGTAATGGGTTTTGCTGAGGATTGTTGTGTTGCTGTATTTACCTTTCACTAAAAGCATGTTCTTCACCTGTCTTGTCTACAGTATTCTTTCATTTGATCATCAGTATGTTTAAAGACTGAAAGCAATATTTTGTATTGACCTGTATTTGCTATAGTGTTAATAATAGACCTTTTTACATGGTAATGACAGTGACAAAACATGTAACATTTTGTTACAAAATATTTGGTGAGTCAATACCTCCACAGATGGGTCATGCCCTGAAAATATCCATGTGGCGTTAGGGTGAGTGCTGTAGTGACTATTATGCCTTTATTGGAGTGCATATTTGTTTTGAGTCAGCTAAAAACATACTTTTGTGTGTGTTCGTGTGTGTGGATGCATGCCCATGAACATTGGTGTTGGTGTGAACGTGCGTGTGTGGGCAAGGCCAGGGTAGCCTGGTTACATGACTGACTCCTGGCCTGAAAAAGTCTCCCAGTCTGCCCCTGCTGTAGGCAGTACATTTCATGGTTCCTCCTTAGTTGCTGTTATTAGTGGTGTGCAATACTGCATATTTTGGAATCGATCCAATACCAAGTAAATACAATTCAATTCAAATCACTTTTATTTTAATTGTAGAGCCCCATATCACAACGAGGTTGCCTCACAGGGCTTTACAGAATTAGTTGGATAAGAAAACAAACAACAGTCATATAAAAAGTAGATGAAGGGAATGGATTAATGTCCTGGGCGTCCCCCGTCCCTAGACCCTCCTTCTCAGAAAGGAAAAAGTCCAAAAACCCAGTGAGGAAAGAGAAACCTCGGGGAGAACCATAGTGAAGTAGAGAGCCACTCCTATGGACAAACAGGCTATAGATAAAAGCAGGACTGATGGATGTCCATTTGCGGATGTAGTTCCAGTCTGTAAAGATGCAGTAAGGTGGGGGCACATGAGGGGGTCCATCTAGTCAGATGAAACACTCAGAAAAAGGACACTGGGTGAATAGTGATGAACAGACTGAGTAAACTATATATTGGAAATTATAAGTACAGACCAAAGTGGTACATAGTACCAGAAACAGGTGATAGGACTCAGTACTCTGTACTTCCCCCACCATTATAGCTCCTAGGGCAGCTTAGACTGAACTGTGGGGTTAAGTCTGTTTTTAACTAGCCTGACCATAAGCTTTTTCAAAGAGGAATGTTTTCAGTCTAATCTTAAATATAGAGACTGTGTCAGCCTGTTTAATATTAGCTGGAAGAGGATTCCATAAGACAGGAGCTTGGTAACTAAAGGCCCTAGCTCTGATTGTACTTTTAGAGACTCCGGGAACTACCAGTAGACCTGCATTCTGAGACTGAAGTGTTCTGTTGGGATGGCATGGCACCAGAGCATCTTTGAGATAAGAAGGGCCCATACCATTAATGGTCTTGTATGAAAGAAGGAGGATTTTAAATGTAATTCTAAACTCAGCTGGAAGCCAGTGAAAGGCTTGTAGCACAGGGGTGATGTGCTCTTTTCTATTAGTTCCTGTTAATAGTCTTGCTGCTGCGTTTTGAACCATTTGAAAACTTTTTAGAGAACTTTGAGGACACGCTTTGAGTAGGGAGTTTCAGTAATCTAATCTAGATGTGACAAACACATGAATCAATTTTTCAGCATCATTTTGAGGCAGAATATTTCTAATTTTGGCTACATTACGTAGGTAGAAGAAAGCTGATATATCTGGGTCAAATAGAATTCCTGGGTTTTTAACCGTTGTGCTAGAGCAGTGGTTCTTAACCTGGGTTCGATCGAACCCTAGGGGTTCGGTGAGTCAGTCTCAGGGGTTCGACGGAGGTCAAGACACACACTCGACTCATTAGTCGGGTGTGTGTGTCGGGCTAGGTCCGTGTATGTAAACAAACGGCTTCGGAGACTCTTTCTCTGATTGACATCCAATATACGCGATGTATTGTTGTTGCTTATAGCACTACAACACATCCGGAAGTGTTTATAATCTCTTCCACTCGTCTGACGATTAATTATTTGAGTATTTTCCACATCGTTGTTATGACTTTTGCTACTTCCTGTTAACCACGGAGGCAGCCATGTGTAGCGTTTGTTTACATTTTTCGGTCACCGCATTGGTCAGTTACAATCGTGACAACTGACGCACCGTCGCGGATGGAGAAATCGTATTACGCTAAAGCCGAGCTAGTGCCGTAATAAAACAACGATCACAAAAATACTGAAGGAGTAACTAGAACTTTTTTTTTTTATACACTACATGCAATTATCTTTTTTTATGTCAAAATTGCGTGGTTCGGAAAGTTCGGAGCGAGATGAAACGAAAACCGGGTTGACCTGATGGCCTACACATACATATACACAACAGCAGAAGTCACACTGATTTGCAGTAAATATTCATTATTATTGTAGCCTGATGGAAATTAGGTGATGGGTGTGTGTTAAAATGTTAAAAATGATAAATAGCATAAATACAGTAAGTTCATTATTGGAATACATAAGGTTAAAAATTAAAACCATTTCAGTGTGGTAGTATTAAAAAAGGTCATGTCTTTGTGAAAAGGTATGTCATTTGTTGTAAGTTCATGCACTGTATTGGTTTTGTTCTTTGAGCACAGTGATGTTAATGCACAGTTCATTTTGTGCACCAGTAAAACATATACCTGTGTCTTGAATTTGAAAAAAATCATATCGTATTTTTTAATAAAGAAGGGTTCGGTGAATGCGCATATGAAACTGGTGGGGTTCAGTACCTCCAACAAGGTTAAGAACCACTGTGCTAGAGGTTATGCTCAAATTGTCCAGAGTGACTATCTGGTCAGTTAGGGAGTCTCTCACACTTTTAGGGCCTATTAAAATGGCTTCTATTTTTTCAAGGTTAAGTGAAAGATAATTAGCACCCATCCAGGTCTTTATACAGGGCCTGTATCGCTGATATCAATACCAATGCATTTCAATAATTAAGGTGGATGCATCATCGAATTGCTAAATCTCAATTAATTTTCATGACCTTTAAGTGTTTTGGGAGGATTCCTTTTTTTATTATTATTATTAAATAGTTTAAACCCAGGACAGAATTAGGGCAAAGTTTATAAGTAAATAGAAAATACTTTATTATCAAAATAACTTTTTTCAGAAACAATAGAACAGTAATGAAACAATTTTTCCCTATAATTGTCATGTCTGGAATTTTTTCTTTTTTTTTTTTTTTTTAGTAAACAAAGAGCACAAAATGATAACCAGAAAACAAATTAAAACAAATAATTTTTTTCAGGTAGTGTTTAGAAACTGCAGTACAAAATTTAATCAAAATTATCTGTACTTTATAGCCTTTTTACAAATCATTCAGCTTGCTGTTGTCTCATTTTTGGCCTGAAAATATAACCAGATGGCGCTTCTCTTCCATGCCATTCTTCTGCTCTGTGTCTCAGTCTGTGCATGTGTTGTGCGTGTGCTGGTGGGAGGGCGCACCTGAGCCAGTGGCTTGCTTGTTTGCTTTGCGGTGTTGAGTCATGTGATGGCACAACATCGAAACACAAGAGGGGGGAGTAGAAGCAAAGTGTGCCTGCTCTGCACTGAGACAGAAGCGGTGGGTCTGGCAACCTGCCTGTCGCCTCTTTGACGAAACTGCAGCAATGCGTTCAAGAGAAAAACTGAAACCAAAGTATCAGTCTCACCATATGACTATTGATCTGATACCGATATGGAATTGGTATCAATACCATCAAGATTTGGATCGATCTGCCCACCACGAGCTGTCATATTGCAGTGCCTCTTATTAGAGGGTGTTAAGCATGCCCGAGTGTTGTTGCCTTATGCTAAAGTTTAGCCCCCATGATCGTCATCCTTACCTGTGTGTGGCTCTCCCTCATTTTTTGAATAGCTTTTAGTAGTTAATAAAGATTTCCCATTTTGTAAATCACTCTGCTCTCTGCGTTTATTCAAGGGTTCTGACATTTCCAGCATTTATTGCTAAAGGCAAAATTCACATCTATTACAATATGGATATGCAAAGTAACTAGTTACTTGTAGTCAAAGCAGTGGTGTAAATGTACATTATTTGTGTGAAGCCTTATTTACCTGGACTTGTGTAACCCTTGGACCTCTGGTGACTGCAAAAATTAACCCCTCTCCCCATCCCCTAACACTTTGACTTTTTCACCCTCTGAGAGACAGAATTAATGTCCCTCACTGTAGCTGTCATCAATGCATGTCATTCATCTCATCAGAGCATTTAAATTTGTTCATTGAGTGAATATCAATGGTATATCCTGAATTTCCACCTAAAATCAATGACACCAAATCACTTAGATGTTGCTTCACAAAGGACTACTGTTATCACAGGTCCTTTGTGTTGGCTCAACGAAGGTAGGGGGAATTTTTTTACATTGCAGGATTAAGATCACAGATAATCTCCACAATTATCTAAAATGCCAGAGGTCCACAGGTAATACAGGTAATAATCTGTGAATAGGGTTTAAGATTTAGTGAACAGGAGGATTAAAGCAGTATTCTGTCTGGATGTCTTTGTCCTTTCTGATTCTCACTTTACTCCTCTGGAACAGTTTGACCTTATAAAATGTACACAACTTTCACCAGCGGGATTTAACTCAGCAAGTAGTTCAGATCCCACCATTGGATAATTACTGCAGTGATTAATGTGTTTCTGCTCCATCAGGTTCTTTAACCCTTTAGCTGATCAGAAGCATAAAGATTTGGCTGTGTTTAATGGATTAAGGTTATGTGGTCTGATGAGTACAGATGGATCCTGCTCCAGAGGTGGATGAAGTGATTACCCATCAAGTCTAGTGCCTACAGTCCAAGCCTATGGGGTCAGTGTTCTGACCTGGAGTTGGTTCAGTTGGTCATGGAGTTGGTTCAATTGGTCAGGTGTAGGTTCAGTAATTTTTTGTGTCTAAAAATGCTGAAAATGTTGTGGCATTTCATAAGGCTATTGAAATGATACCACAGCAAATGTGACATGATTAAAACTAAAGGTTAAATAAGGCTAAGGCTAAATATGAGTGTGGGACTTTTATTAATCAGGCTGTGAACAAACCAAGGTTATAATAGTTTTGGATTTTTAATTATAGTTTAGTTTTAATTAGTTTTGACTTTTTTTTCTCTTATTCAGTTAGTTTTAATTAGTTTTTAGAGCAGGTTTGTTAGTTTTTATTAGTTATCGTTTTTTTCTGAATGCTTAGTTTTAGTTTAGTTTAGTTTAGTTTTAGTATTAGTTTTAGTTATTTCATATATTTTATCTTCCTCATCATCCTATTCAAAGAAATTAGTGAGGCGTGGATATGGGTTACCCTGGACACTTTATTTGGGGGTCGGGTTAGGGCGGATCATGGACTGAGCAGAGACACAATGTACCGTACAATGTATAAATTCCCTATAGCAGGTTGAGGGGGGTGCAATCCATACACAACGTCACTTACGTGAAACAATGCGAAGATGTGCAAAGCATGAGAGGAGATGCACAAAGCAGCCAGCAGTTAAAGCAGATAGAAACATATATAACCAGCTAACCAGCAGTTAAAGCAGATAGAAACATATATAAACCGGCTAACCAGCAGTTAAAGCAGATAGAAACATATATAACCAGCTAACCAGTAGTTAAAGCAGATAGGAACATATATAAACCAGCTAACCAGCAGTTAAAACAGATAGAAACATATATAAACCAGCAGTTAAAGCAGATAGAAACATATATAAACCACTTATAAACATATATAACCCAGTCCATCATCAGTAAACCACACCTTAGCAGATATCTCATCTCTTAATCATCTCCAGTTCCATTATTATCCAACTTTGCTTCAGTTCAGTTCAGCTAGCTGTAGCTAGTAACATCAAACGTTTTTTAACATTCTAACAGGTTCCATACCTCTGTAAATGGATTAGTTTTCATCCTCCTCTTTTCTCCTCTTCTAAACTGTGCAGTTCAGGGCTTGGAAGGCCTTTTCATGGTGATAGACTCTCCAGTTTTAACCTGGATGCTAGTCCTGTCTGACTCTGTCCTTTAGCTCTGCTCTGTCTCTGTCACTCACGCGCACACACACAGTACGCCAAAAAAAAAAACAAAAAACAAAAAAAAAAACCCCGACCCATGTATCACTACAGTAAACCCCAGACAGGACGGTGCTGCTGTGTCCCAGCTTTAGTCTGTATGTTCCAGGTAGAGTGGGGACCAGAAGACAACTGGAAACCACCAGTGACCAGACATGACAGACTGTGTAGTGTCGTATGGTGTCACCAGCTAAAACTGCTGGAGCCAAATAAATTAATTTCATATCAATCCGACATTGACAGAGACGAAAACGAAGGGAATTGTATCCATAATTTTTATACGTTTTAGTTAGCTTTGTAAGCTCACGATACAGTTTCAGTTAGTTATCGTTTTTTTCTTTTAATTAGAGTTTTTATTAATTTCAGTTAACGAAAATGTTTTTTCAGTTTTAGTTTTCGTCATTTCGTTCGTTTTCGTTAACGATAATAACCTTGGAACAAACAGACAAAACCTTCCGTTACAGGGTAGAACAGCCAAGGTGTCATATCAGTACTTGGACTCTTGTATGTTTTGTCTGTCTTGTGTGTCATTTCCTGTTTTATTTTGTTAATCCTCCTCTTGTGTCATGTCTGGTGTCTTTGCTTCCTCTCCCTGATTGTTTCACCTGTGTTGATTACCTGTCTCCGCCCTGATTTGTTCCACCTGTGTCTCATTGTCTTCCCTCCCTTCTGTGTATATAAGCCCTGTGTTTTCCCCTGTCCTGTGCCAGTTCGTATTCCTTCCTTGTGTTGTGTATACTTACCAGCGATTCTCTGAACCTGTTCGTCTGCCTGTCTGTTCGTTCCTGACCCGGTTTGTTCCCCGACTTCTGAGCCTGCCTGATCCCTGCCTGTACCTCTGCCTGATTCTGCCTCACTGGTTTTCGACTTTTGCCTGGACTCACGGTTAGTGCTTTGCTTTATCTCCATGTACCGTTGCCTGTTTTCTGGATCCTCTGTGTATGACCTGGTCTGTCCCCTGACTCTCCTCTGTTTCCTCCTAGTCGGGTTACCCTCGTGTGTTCCCGACCTGGGCAGAGAGTTTCCCTTGCTGGTCTCGGGCGCCGTGACGAATTCACACAGTCTGACCTGCGAAGACTCCTTAACGAAACCTTTTTGTGAACTGTTAATTTTGTCCGTGTTTAATAAACACTCCTTAACTTTATTCCTGTCTGTTGGTTGTGCATTTGGGTCCAAGACTTGTGTCACTGGTTCTAACACAAGGAGCAGATTCTCATTTCAAAACCATCAAACACTTGAACTTTTGTGCTTTTTTTTTTTTTTTCTTTAAACCTTTTTTTGTGCTTTCTGCCTAAAATAGACTTAGGATTGTGAAATATAATTCCTTCATTTGTATTCACATTAGTACTTTTTGTAGTTTTATACTTATCTCAATATACTTCAAGTGGCGTCCAATTTTATGCAGTGGTCTAACATTCCCCATTCTCCCCTAGTTGGACTAACCACAGTACTAAGATTGGACGGGAGAAGACATCATTTTTTAGTCAAATGTTTGCTCACTACTACTGTCAGTTGCAAATATTGAACTATGACTGGACAATTTTAATTTCCTTCATGGGGTTAAAAACTTTTTTTCTTTGTCATTATCATTAATTTTGCAGTGTCTGTAATTTTCATGGTATGTGCTTGTGCTGAAACATGCTCAGGGCTGGATCTGTCATGTCATCTTGTTTGAAGTGGTTCTCTCCGTGTCTCAGACACAGCTTGGCAGAGGATCTGCCGTTTGCCGATGCCTCGGTGGATCTGATCAGCGCCATGTCTGCATTCCACTGGTTTGACAGGCCACGCTTCCTTCAGGAGGCCCACAGAGTCCTGAAGCCACGCGGATGCTTGGCTCTACTCAACTACACCATCGATATGGAGCTCAACTACCCTGACTGCTGCTCACAGACACTGAACCAAGTCTGCAAAGAGGTGATGAACTCACCTGAGAAAGATTGTGGATAGAGGTTCAGCTGCATCTGGAGTCACAGAAAGGCTGGACTGACTTTAGACCACAGTTAGAGGTAGTCATAAGATGTTTCACTAACAAAACATAGGATCAGCAATAGGATTTACAATAAACTATACCTTAAAGCATCTGTAAAATGAAAGACACCAAAGTATCTCCACTTTGTATTTGAGGGTCTTATGTACAGTTCTTTCTTAAACCTTTAATAGTGACATAAATTTTTCTATTTAATTTTTTCTTACATTTTTCTGAGGTATATTGTGCAACAGTTATTGACACTTTGTAAGTATCAAATAGTTTTTCAGCAAATAAATCACATTCATGCAAAGAATCAGTTTGTGTCACTATTAAAACTTGGCCATGCCTGTTCATAACAGCAAATGTCAAAAAGTATTGGAATGAGTTCCCCCTCTAATGTCAGCCTTACTATACAAATGGTGTAAGGTGTTTTACCTCATGGACGCCTTCACAGGAAAAAAAGTCCTTATCTTACAAGTGCTATAAAAATATTACATTTGAAAAAACTATATGATACTAACAAGAAAAAAGAAAAAGGCAAGCATGAGATAAAGGCTCTGATGGAACATAACAAAAACTATAAATTTAATTCAATATGGCTTTCAGCTATGAGGACCTAAGTGTTTATTACAGGTTTAATAAAGGGCCTGAGGTTGATGTTGTGTATTCTATCTTTACATTGTATGTGATCATTCAAAAATCTAAGATAAAGAGGCCTGGGATCCTTATTGAGGAACAAAGGTTTATTCAGAGTATGATAGTACCATAGAGCATAGTATTGTCAGCATCTATATTATAAGTGGGCACTGTGTTTGTGTGTGTGTTTGTCGGGCATCACACAAAATCCGGAGAGAGCTAACTGCTGCAGTTTGGCATACTTATGTAGTTTTGGTCAAGGAAGAGACTAGCAAAAGCGGCAAGTTGGTAGGACCACTATTTTGGGAGATATTATTAATTTGGAACACAATGGCCTTTTAATGGCCAATCACATTGCTTTGCCCAGAATCATAGAATCACCACTGAAGTGGGTTACCTAGCAACAGATAAACTATAGGGCCACGTTGCCATGGTGTTAAATTTCATGTGCAGAAACAGACATGCCAGCTGAGAAGTTATTCAACTGAAAATACCAGTGGAATTTACCAAGAATGTAAAGGAAGGAACTGTATCAGAGGATGTAGAACCTGTGGTTCCCCACAGGTCAACACGCTAGTATATATGTATTTACACACAGTAACAGAGGAAACAGGATCACTTATATGAATAATTAACAACAAGGCTCATCCTGCTCATCAGCCTCACTTTGTGTTTCTTGGTTTCAGTTTTATGCTGCCTTACAGCCTTATCGCAGCCCTCACCTTGGTCCTGCCTCAATCGAGTTGTATCGGGAGGCGTACAATTCCATTTCTTACCCTGACAAAGAGTGGTGAGTGTCAGCAGTTCTCTTTGTTCCACATCCACCGGTGGCATTTTCACACTTACTGTACCTGTTTTTTTCCAGAAGTCCAGATAGATAGACACATGTTCAACATTCACAATACTTATAACACATTTCCATTTCCTTGTCTTCCCATGTTTGTAAAGGAGTAGTAGAAGTATAAACGTATATGTTCCCTTTACACACAACTCAAATGATTTTATTCATCTAAAGAACAGAACTGAACAAAACGATATATATCGATTTCTTTCTTTAAACACTTTCATTACAATCCTGGTTTAAACTGCTTTTTTGTATGGTCTCTATATCTTGCCTCATTCATCAGTCTAATGGCCTTTTTTTGCATGTATATAATATAATAATAATGTATATAATATATTGGTTTTATATGCATTTCCCCACACTTCAACACAGTAACTCAATTATGGTAAGAACAATGTGCAGTATAACATATATAGTGCTTTCTGATTAAGGATAAGCTTTGTTTTTCCCAGGACGCTAATGCTTCAGACTGTGAACCAAATCAAAACAAGACCGTGGTGCACACCAGCCCTAAAACGTTACAGATTCCATTAGGTAGGAGTGTTGTTTCTCAGGTGTTTAACCTTGTGTGTGTGTGTGTGTGTGTGTGTTGTCATGTGTTCAGGCAGGAGTGTGTGTATGTGTGGACGTCCATGCCTCTGTCCAGTTACATGGGGCTGGTGGAGTCTTTCTCCAGTTACCAGACTTTGTTGAGGATCAACCCACAGAAGGCTGGCACACTCTCACATGACATCTGTCAAAGGTAACACAGGGATACGATTGAAGATCAGAACAAGACCAAACTGTATTAGCATGTCTGTTAAAGGGTGTAGTGACGTGAACATCTGCTCCAACTCAACTGGTTAAAGACTGGATGTTTGGATCAGTATTTGTTAGACACAATTTACATTTTAGACTGAAATTTGGGTGCACCTCCAAAACCAATTCATAATAAAAATATATACATACATATAACACACAAAACGCAGTTGATTTGGTCAGTTAAAAAACAAATCTAAAAGAAAGTTGCATATCTAAGTTAATTATTGTACATTGTCATAGTTTCATTGTTTCAGTGCAGAGTTCAGTGTGGTTTTAGTTCTGGGAAACAAATTAGTTAACATTTAAACTGACCTGGGAAGAAGTGATGCAATCTGGATTTTTTCTGTCCTGAAATGATAGTGAAACATATTGTTGAAGTGGCCTTGGCTGTGTTTGACCTTTAAACCTGACCCTGACCCTGACCGAGTTCACATTCTGCTGGTGTTTTCCCTCCTTTTACAGGCTGTTGTCTGAGATGAAGGTGACCTCTGCTGATGTTGAGGTGGAGGTCGGGGTCAAATACTTCTACCTACTTGCCTCCAAAGCACCACAACCCTCCACAGTGCTCAGTGAGACATGAGGAGATGAGAAACTCAGTACTTCTGTCATGTGATGGATTCATCAAATGAGATTTGAGGGATCTTTACAAAAACTCATTTTTAACATTTTATGTGATTAGATACTCTTTTTAAATAATCTGCTCTGTGTAATCAGTAATGTCCACATTTCTGTCTAACTTGTAATAATCATTAACTAAAGTTAGAATAAGTGTCAGTAGAAAGCAGTTTGTAGTTTTACAATACACCACTAGAGAGAGATATTTGATCAGATGTCTCAGGGACTGTGACACCATTGGATAAATGTTCAGAGTTTAATCTGGCGTTTGAGTAGTTTTAGTTTAAGTTCATTTAAAAGAATTGACTTACCATTTAAAGGTGGGGTGCGAGATGTTTTCCTTGAGGATTTTTTTACTATATTGCTTAAAATCCCCTTCACACCCCAGTTACAACCAATTAATTAAATGCTCTAACACAAAAATAAAAAAATTTAGTCACCTGTGGAATGGACAGGACTGAAAAAACACCATCCAATCATTTTGAGCACCCGATCAAAATGATTGAACGGTGATATGTCTATCAAACTTAACTGCCATTTGTCCTTCCCCCTCTGCGTGTACCCCTCTTCGTGCACAAATTGTGCATTCTCAGAGGTTTGGAGCATGCCAGGCCACCAGAGCCGGGGCTGCCGGAGTCGGAGCTGGAGCTGCCAGAGCTGTCGGAGACAGGGGTGAATTGTCGCTGTGCAGCACTTGTGAACCCTCGACAACAAGCATTGCACATGCCATTACTCTGGAGGCGTGGCTTCAGGGGATGTCTGAAGAAAGGGGTTTGGACTTTTGAATTGAGTATTTTCAAAACGTAGCTTTCTCAAACCATTTTTCTAAGATCTTATACCCCATCTTTAATTGATTAAATGCTCTAACACAAAAATAAAAAAATGTAGTCACCTGTGGAATGGACAGGGCTGAAAAAACATCATCCAATCCTTTTAAACGCCCAACCGAAATGATTGAACAGGGATATGTCGATCAAACTCAACTGCCATTTGTCCCTCCCCTTCTCTGTGCTTACCTCTCTTTGTGCATGAATCATGCGTTCTCAGAGGCTTGGAGCACTTGTACAGGAAATGAAGCCAGAGCCAGAGCTTAGCTAGCTAGCTATATTAGCTATATTAGAATGGAAAGTTCACCAGCAAACTGTTTTGTCACTAACATCATTCACTAGGAAATGCAACATCAGCCAGATAGGTATGAACTGGGGCTGTTCTGTAAGAGCGGAGGTGTTGGAGGAGACTGAATGAGGTATGCATGGATCGGGGCCAGAGCCAGAGCTGGGGTCGGGGCCGTAGCCAGGCAAATTGTTGCTGTGCAGCGCTCATGAACCCTTGGGAACAAGCATTGCACGTGCCAGTACTCTGGAGGTGTGGCTTTTGGGGGAAGTCTGAAGAAAGGGGTTTGGACTTTTGAATTAAGTATTTTCAAAATGTAGCTTGCTCGAACCATTTTTCTAATATCTCATACCCAACCTTTAATTTTCATTTCAGTTTGTTAAAACTATTTTTACTTTAATTCCCTTTAATGAAGAACTCTTTTCACTGCTATTGAAAGTGTTGTTCTCTATTGTATGAGAATATCTCTCCACTACATATAGAATATATGTTAAGGAATTTACTGACATCCCTGCAGCTGACGTGAAAACTTCTTTAAGACACACCACGCCTACTGTGGCTTCCCCTGTGCAGACCCAGCTGCACAGGGAACAGCTGATTCTCTGATTTTCACTGCAGATCAGACAACGTGAGAGCGAGAAAGAGAAAGAGGGAGACGTATGGTGACTTTTTGTGCGATCCACATACACTATATTGCCAAAAGTATTTGCTCACCTGCCTTGACTCACATATGAATTTAAGTGACATCCCATTCCTAGTCTATGGGGTTCAATATAATGTCGGTCCACCCTTTGCAGCTATAACAGCTTCAACTCTTCTGGGAAGGCTGTCCACAAGGTTTAGGAGTGTGTTCATGGGAATTTTTGACCATTCTTCCAGAAGCACATTTGTGAGGTCACACACTGATGTTGGATGAGAAGGCCTGGCTCTCAGTCTCGGCTCTAATTCATCCCAAAGGTGTTCTATCGGGTTGAGGTCAGGACTCTGTGCAGGCCAGTCAAGTTCATCCACACCAGACTCTGTCATCCATGTCTTTATGGACCTTGCTTTGTGCACTGGTGCACAGTCATGTTGGAAGAGGAAGGGGCCAGCTCTAAACTGCTCCCACAAAGGGGCCTCATGCAGCATGGGAGTCCCTGGGGGTGGACCCCTGGGTTGTTTGAACAATGGCTCAGGGATATCGTCTTCAGTCTTTGAGCGCCCCCCCGTGACTTCAGTACCTGCTTTTACCATCGTGGCAGATCACCAACACAGAGAGATCTTGCCCTCAGAGGTGTCCAGTCTCCTGGCCAAAAGGACCATCAGAGAAGTGGGGCACCAAGACAGGCGGGCGGGATTCTATTCGCGTTATTTTCTGATCCCAAAACCAATGGGACACTCCGGCCCAATTTGGACCTCAGGGGCCTGAACAAGTTTCTACAGCCCCTGAAGTGCAAGATGTTGTCCATGCCATGGGTGAAGCAAGCGGCCCTTGTGGGAGACTGGTTCACAACAGTTGACCTCAAGGACGCATATTTCCAAATTCCAATATGTGAGGGCCACAGACGATTCCTCAGATTTGCCTTCAACGGCAAAATCTTCGAATTCTGTGTCTTCCCCTTTGGGATATCGCTGGCTCTCCGCACATTTACCAGATGCATGGATGTGACCCAAGGGCCTCTGTGGCAGCAGGGTCTCAGGATAATGAATTACCTGGACGATTGGCTTATATGCGCTCAGACAGGGGAGCAGTGTCGTTGCCATGTCCAGATGTTGTTGATGCACATCCAGTATCTGGGTCTGTGCATCAACGAAAAGAAGTGCAATCTGCAGCCATCTTGGGCCACCCAGTTCCTCGGTACGTGGCTGGATACCAGGACTGGGTTGGTGACATTGACTCCGGCCAGACAGGATTCCCTCAGGGAACATCTGGAGCAGTTTCACCTGGGAAGCTGTGTCTTCGCCTGTCAGGTCTCATGGCCACTGCTGTGCAGGTGGTGCCACTAGCTCTCCTGCACATGCGGTCAGTACAGAGGTGCTGGCTGCATGTGCAGGAGAGCTGCATGTACATGCAGGGAGGCACAGGCTCTCTGCACCTGAGCAGGATAGCGTAAAGACTGTGGATGTGGGCATACAAGCAGTTCCTGTCACTCAGGGAAATGCATGTACCTGGTGTGGTGAATGTGGCGGTGGACCTCCTTTCCGGGAGGGAACCGCATCCAGGGAACTGGAGGCTCCCTCCGGCAGTGGTGGAGGAGATCTGGCACCGCTTTGGAAGAGCGGTGGCCGACCTGTTTGCCTCGAAGGAGAATGCTCACTGCCCACTGTATTACATGGCTGTGATGCCATGGCGCACCAGTGGCCTCAGGGGCTGCTCTGTGCTTCTCCCCCATTCAGCCTCGTGCCCAACCTGCTGCAGAGGATCAGTCAGGAGGAAGTTCATGTGATTCTGGTGGCACCGGATTGGCCACACATGACATGGTTCTCATGGGTGACACCGCTGTTGCACGGGACACCATGGAAGCTCCCAGTTTGCCGGGACTTGCTGAGCCAGGCGCAAGGGACCCTGTTCCACCCCTTTCCACAGGGCCTGGCCACTGAGAGGTCCAGCTTATTAGAGATGGGGCTATCTGGTTCGGTGGTTCATATCCTGCAGAATGCTTGAGCTCCATCAACAAGGGTGGCATACTCCTATCGGTGGGAGCTGTTTGTGTCATGGTGCAAAGCCAACCAGTTTTGACACAATGTCATTCTCGGCTCCGGAGGTACTGAAATACCTGCAAGGTCTCCTTGAGTCATGTAAATCCAGCTCCACCCTGAGGGGTGTAGTAGTAGCCATAAAAGCCTCTCGTGTTGGTGAGGCTAAGCTAACAGCACAGGATGCTAGCCTCATAGCCCAATTCCTCAAGGGGGCACAGAGGCAGGTGACATGCCATAGGCCGACCATCCCTACATGGGACCTGGGCAGGGTCCTGTCAGCTTTGGGACAGATGCTTTCGAGCCCCTGGGAACTGTGAGCCTTCAGTGGCTATCACTCAAGCTGGCTTTCCTCCTTGCAATCACATCTGCTAAGAGGATAGGGGAACTGCATGCTCTCTCTGTGCAGGAGAGTTGCTGCTGCTTCCTTCCAGAGGATGTGGGGGTTATCCTCTGTCCGAACCCAGCATTCTTACCTAAGGTGCTCACTGATTTTCACATAAATCAACCAGTGGAGCTGCAAGCCCTTAGGCCTTCCCAGGGGGCAGGCAGGGGTCCACACTGGTCAGCGCTGTGCCCGATTAGGGCACTTAAGATTTATGGTCAGTGGACAACCGCATTCAGGAAAACTGATCAGCTGTTCATCTGTTTCCAGCCTCAGCGTCGGGGAGAGCAGGTGTCTAAGGCTAGGCTTTCTCACTGGGTGGTGGAGGCTATCCACCAAGCGTACAGTGAGTCAGGTGAGCTGGCACCGGAGGGAGTGAAAGCACACTCTACACGAGGTGTTTCCACCTCCTGGGCCTTGTGGCGGGGAGCTGCCCTCTCAGACGTGTGTGCAGCAGCCACATGGGCTATACCAAATGCTTTTGCCAGATTTTATAGTTTGAATGTGGCCACCAGTACCTCCTTTGGGGAGCGTGTGCTGGGGACCATGTCAACCTAAACATTGATTCACTGTGCCCCTGGCAGTCGGCCACAGTGATGTCCAGATCCTAGTCAGTGGCCTTGGCAGAGCGCGGGCCATCTGAGTGACCTCTTCCTTGCACCAAGCCCTTGCATCTGGCAGGGTTGGGTATGCAAGGATCACGTACAGCTGGTGGTGGGCACATAGCGTCTTGCGGTATCGCCACCTCATATGCGTACGTTTTGTACATACTGTGGTGATTTTGTACACACTGTAAATATTGTGTACTCGGGGTGGTGACGTCTCATTCGATACCACCTCATGGGGTTACTATTGGAGTGGTGTCTGCTCTGTCTCCTTGGGACCCTCACGGTGTGACTTACAAAGCCCATAACATATATTCTATATGTAGTGGAGAGATATTCTCATACGATAGAGAACATGGGGTTACAGTGTAACCCTGGTTCTCTGAGAATAGAGAATATCTCTTCACATTGAGGCCGCTTGGGACCCGTTCAAATCAGAGTGAATCAGCTGTTCCCTGCACAGCTGGGTCTATTTATAGGGCGCAGGGGAAGCCACGGTAGGCGTGGTGTGTCTTAAATAAGTTTTCATGTCAGTGTAACCAGGGTTACACTGTAACCCCACGTTACTGTCCCTGTCTGATTATAGTGTTAAAGATTCCCTCCACATATGAAATGCCTAGTTCAGTAAAGGTTCAACAGCCCTGTTGAAAATAATGTAACTTCCATCTTCTACTCCTTCACACTGAAACATCCACTGCACCAGAAGCTGAACATCATCCAAACTCATATTCACAGCAGTGGTTACGTTACACTGTGTGGTTTGAAGCGTCTGCTTCTGGATTGAATCCTTGTATTTTATTATTAATCTATGTAGGGACATATATATATATATATATATATATATATATATATATATATATATATATATATATATATATACACACACACACACACACACGAAAATAAGGTTAATATTTTTGTAGATCTGACCTCACTGCATGTCACTATGCAGAAGTGTATTGACCTACATGGAGCATAGTATGTTGAAAAATAAACATAACTTAAACTGTTTTTTCCTAATATCCTTTTTCCACAAACTTTTTGAAGCCCCCTCGTATGCAGTAAAACCTGTGTACAGCTTAAGGGTATAACAACACTGAAATACAATGACATCTTAATCACTACACTTCATTTATAATTCACTGATTTTGTTTGATGCTTCATTATTATTTCAAACAAATCAGTCAGACTTGGACTGATCAGATAATATGTTTTACAATGAAGATAATTGCAGAACAGATTTGTGGAATGTAGTTCATTGAAGACAGCAACAATATTTCAAAATTCCAAAATTAAACTTGAAATATAATGAATCATTGTTGCAGAAACGTCCACTTCTTGATGACAAGATTAGTCTTTTTTTTTTTTTTTTTTTTACGGTTTAATAGTAATAATAATAATACAAAACGTATTTCATTACAGATCACCTTAATACAAAACAGCAGGGCCTCAATGAATACACAGAAATGTATACTATATATGTATATATATATATATATATATATATATATATATATATATATATATATATATATATATATGAATGATAAGGATATACGATAAGGATATATATAGAATATGGATCGTGGATACTTCCATATAGTTTGAGTCACATCTGTAAGGACAAAGCATGTAGACATGGGCATTGTTAGGACTTGAACGCATCTGGGGCTTAAAAAGACATGGGCATTCATTCAATGGGTGGGGGGTTCTCCGTAAGTATCGCTTAAAAATTCTCTCTCTCTCTCTCTCTCTCTCTAATTTCACTCATTACATACAAGGTAACAACTGCAGGTGCCAATGATGAAGGGGACATGTATTTACTCATATGCTTATTTAAAAAAACAAACAAACAAAAAAAAAACTTGGTGTACTCAGAGATCCGCGGCTACTGCTAAAACATCCAGGGCTTAAGCTCCAAATGCCCAGGTCTAACGACGCCCATGCATGTAAATCAGTAACATCTATAAAAAATTATTACAAAGATACATTCAGAATATGAAAAAATGTTATTAGTGCAGACAAGCAGATGAGCATTTTATATGACCACGGTCAATTTAAGCACAAAAGAAAAGAAAAATATTCACATATAAAACCTATCACGTTTCAGCTGAATGTGAACAGCATAGTGATGTATTTTGTCATTACTTCTTCAGTCTTGCCCCTATGGGCTCTTATTGTGCACACTCCTCTTCATATAAAAAAAATTCAAAAGTTGTGTGCGGATTTTAGTAAGCTTTAGTCCATAAATAAGTGGATTGACAACAGGAGGAATAAGTAAAAATTCAATTGCCATAAAATTAAACAGGTCTTGTGATAAAGTGACTGATCCAAGTCTCATGTAGAGTAAATCTAAAAGTACACTGAAGGAGTAGATGATCAAACAGATTAAATGTGGCAAACACGTCTGCATGAACTTCTGAAAGTTTTCTTTGGACAACATGCATGTTTTTATCAGATACATGTAAGACCAAAAAACAAACAAAAAATGTCCAAAGTAAAACAGCATGTTAAAATATCCTACTGCAACATGTGCTTTAGATGGTGAACAAGCAAGAGATGCTACATTCCAGTTGATACAGTAGATCCGCTGGATGTGTGAGCCGCAAAGCTTTTTGCCCAGTAACGTTGCTGTGTTCATGAACATACAAAACAGAGGCACAAACCATGAGAAAAACACAAAGATGTAGACTCTGTGTTTGGTCATAACTGAATGGTAGGTCAGAGGTCGACAGATAGCCACATATCTGTCATATGCCATCAGAGTTAAAATGGAAAAGTCCCCACATGTTGATGAGTGGATTACAAATCCCTGTAGCATACATCCAGTGTAAGAAATAACATGTGAGAACACTAGGTCCAAAAGGAATTTAGGATAAAAGCCAACTGTTCCATACAGAGCGTTAATGCACAGATTACACAAGAAAATGTACATTGGCTCATGAAGGGATTTGTTCCTGACAATGACAAAAATAATAGTAAAATTTCCAAATAGAATCAATAAGTACCACAGCAATGTCAGCACGAACAGAGTGATTCTCTGTTCTATAGTGAAATTCAAGCCTGAAAGAGTAAAAAGTGTGATAACTGAAACATTTTCCATCATCTCTAAATGTACCAGGTTGTGTTCAATAAGTTAAGTTGAACCAAACAAAACATCTATGGACAAAAGCAGTGGTGAGCAACAGCACATCATCTGTTGTGTAGTTGCTCACTCTGACTGGAGCCAGAGTTCAATTTAAATGTCCTCTTGTCAAAACATGAGTGGGGCCTTGAGACTGAAAATGTCTTGGATTGGTGGGACAAAGCGCTAAACAAACATGTTGGCATGGACACAGTTAGCATGGAAACAGCTGTACATGGAAGTGAACCTCTGATGCCTCTAGGAACTGTCACAGGCATTGGGATTAAATACATTTCACCCTAGTGAAACTGACTCATGAAGGGATTTGTTCTTATAATGACAATAATGGAAGCAAAATTTGGACTTGTGTGGTGTTAATGTGGATTAAACCCACCAGTACACAACAACAAATAGATGGACTCATTTTATTTCAATGTACATCATCCTTTGTAGGCCTAATTCTTCTCTCTCCCATGAGGAAGAACAGGTGTGACATAAAGTCAGAAATTCTGAATTTAACACCATTTGACTTATATATATGATGTATATTCTGGACTGCTGAGGGAAGTGCAATTTGCACAATGACAATACATTCTATTCTATTCTATTCTGTCTGTCTTCTAACAGGTCAAACTGTTGAAGTTTTTGTTCATCATGTAAATCTGTAAAAAGTCTGTGTGTTTGAGTCACTTGGTGCATGTTTGTTTCTCAGAACAAGTGTATACTTGCATGTACTTGATACATATATTTCATATGTGATTAGTATGATTTCATTTAATCCCAAATATAGTTTATAAGCAAAGAGTTGAAGTTGTCACATATTTTCCATTGAACCTTCTGTGAAACATTCAGATATCATCTAGATTACACTATACTATAGGGAAAGTTGTCAGTTATGTTACATATGACCAAAACTCCATCATATCTTAGACTTAACAGTGTTTTTTCCTGTCTATTTTTTTGGCAAACTGCTTACAGAAAGATAATGAAAAATAATCATCTTTTCTATTTCCTAAATGACGCTGTGTTGCCGAGTGTTTTGTGTGGCTTTTTCAGTCTGTTAGATATACGTACCAAAATGACCAAAATGTTAACTAGACCTACAGGTCCAGGTCTGAGAGTTTTGCAGAATTTCTTGTCCTGCTGTGTTGTTTTCAGTGTAAAACAGGTCAAGAATAATTAATTAATCACTGTTTTCAGTTGTAATTTTGATTTAACTGACCTTGTGTTTTTGGCTTGGATAAAACAAAATTCATCTTTTTTGTGATATTTAGTCACATCACATACTGGAAGCTGTAGTTTACTTGATTTTCATTTTGCTTTCTTAAATCTCAGTTCATAATAGTTGGTCATAGAACAATTTGCAAAACTCACTTCAGCTTCAGCATTTCATTACCTTGGGGGAATTCACATCCTTTTCAGTCAAACTGTCTAAGAGAGGTGTGTAACTGCTATCCTTCAACTGGTTTTCAGCTTCTTATGTTTTTAGCCATTTTATACTGTCTTACTTGTATGTAAGTTTTATATTCTGTTAGTTCATTTATGTTGTACTGACGTGCCTCTTGGTCAGGTCTCCTTCGAAAAAGAGATTTTATCCAAAGGGACTTCCTGGTTAAATAATAAAAAAGAAAAAAAAATAGATTTTTTTTTTTTCATATTAGTGGTTTATTTCACACAATAGCAGAAAAGAATTAGATCACAACAAGAAAAGGTGTAGACTCCACAGTTCAGCAGGGATTCATGACAGTCCATAATCATGATGAATAACTTCAGTCAGGTTTTGAACAGGATAGCATTCTCCAGATGAGTTTCCTAATTTCAGGTAACTTAAGGCCATACACTAGAGGATTAAGAATTGGAGGGATCACAACAAACTTAAATGACAGAATGATAGCCAGAAAAGGATTGAGCTCTTCCACATTAAAATGGCTGAGGGCCACATCACAAAACACAGTAAATGAGTAATTTGCAAAAGTGACAATGTGTGATAGACAACTCTGAATGACTTTATCTCTGAACTGGGCTGAGCATTTCCTACAAACAAGGAAAATCCGAACATATGTGTACAAGACAAAAGCCAGGGGGAGAAAAACAGTGGTGCAGGACACTAACATACCCACGAGGTTATTGATCACAGTAGAAACACACAAGAGTTTTACAACAGGCCAGTTTGCACAGAATAATTTATGTATATTATTACCACACAGAGGGAGTGTGGATGCTAGATAAACACAGGCTGCAACAGAAAAAATAGGATAAATCCATGCTAAGGCAACCAACTTCCAGATGACTTTGGAGGTTAGTTTATTGTGGTAATGTAAGGGTTGACAGACAGCAACATATCAATCATAAGTAGGGCCAGATTAACACTTCATTGTACCCTGGGCAACAATATTGAAAGGCCCCATCATCACAACCCCAGGATCCCTATAATCTGGCAAAATACAGAGTAAGTTCCAGGAATATATGTAAATATAGCCCCATACTTCAATATCTAACTATCATCAAATACATTTTGATGTACAAATGTGTAAATGCTCGTAGAACTACAAGTGCACCACTGTAGCCTCTTGTCAAGGCCACTCACTTGCATATGATGATATGAAAACAAAACACATCAGCATCAGTATAATCTAAAATTGATCCACTACATTAGAAAGAGAGGGATGTGTCCTCCATTTTCACAAAAAATAAATAAGAAACCATTTCCAAAGTATCCAGTATTTATTTAAGAACACTTTTTGCCAACACAGATGTATTGAATCATCAGAAAAAGCCCACAGACAAAACACAAACATAATCTGATAGAATCAGATATGAATTTTAAACAGAAATCCCCTTGTCACCTCAGAATTCAACGAGAGAGTTAAAGTAAGTGCAATGTAAACATCTTGAAATCTGCTTTCTCTCAACAATAAACATACCTCAACATTTTCATGGAGCCACCACCAGGAAAAAATAAATATAATGCAGTATAATCTGCTAAAATAAACATTTTGGTCCCAGTTTAAGTTTTAAACAGAAAACTCATCACAATTCAAGGCATGTCAAGGCAAGGGTTAAACATTTTAATACTAAATAGTACATATACTAAATACTATAAACATCTGGAAAAACGACAATTTCAGTAAAGAAATTACCTATTTTGGGTATGTTCTTTAAATTTTCAGCTTTTTTAATGTCCCTCTCCTTTTTTAATTTTCGTTTGGTGCTCCCACTTAGCTGCTTCTCCATGTTTGCAATGTTTTGATTTGCATACGTCGTGTAGTTCTTGACGTCTCACATCCCGCTCAGTGCACGCACGTTGATTTGTGTCACCGCTGATTCACTTTTTGGGCTGACCAATGAGGAAAGGGTCTCAGCTCACAGTCACAGACAGCAGGAGCAGGGTTTCTGTGCAGTGCAATGGCTCCGGGCAGCAGACAGTTTCATTTATAAGCAAAAGATAACCAGATATTTTCGTTATGCCCGAGCTACCCAGGGCCCTTCAGAGATCGCGGACCCCTGGGCAATTGCCCAGTTGCCCATATGGTTAATCTGGGTTTGATCCCAAGATTTAATTCCTAAAAGAGTGAGGTCATATGACGCATACATGTAAATGACATAGATCTGAACAAAACAAGCTGGTCTGGAGATTAAATGAGTTATCAGACAAGAGGTCTTGAGGAAATCTGACTTAAAATCCAAGCGAGCCATAGAGAGAGTTAACAGAGAGGCACCAAATAAAAATATACATAGGCTCGTGGAGGCTTTTCTCTCGTGATATGACCAGTATTATGACAAGGTTTGCAGAGACAATAACAACAAACAAGAGGAGACACATACCAAATGCAACATAGCGGTGGTTGCTTATGTTAACAAGCATGGTAAGGTTAAAAAAAAAGGGGGAGTGGTACTGTTTCCCAATTGCTCCATAGACTATCTTAGAAACCATTTGATGCTAGTTCCTCTCAACAGCAGTAATGCAGATCCTTTGAGTGTAGCCACAATTAATTACACATTAAAGGTGGGGTCTGAGATGTTTTCCTGGAGCATTTTTACTATATTCCTTAAAATCCCCTTCACACCCTGAGTACAACTAATTAATTAAATGCTCTAACACAAAAATTAAAAAAATTAGTCACCTGTGGAACGGACAGGACTGAAAAAACACCATCCAATCATTTTGAGCGCCCACTCGAAATGATTGAACGGTGATATGTCTATCAAACTCAACTGCCATTCGCCCCTCACCCCTTCCCCCCTCTGCGCGTACCCCTCTTCGAGCATGAATCGCGCATTCCCAGAGGCTGGAAGCGCTTATACAGGAAGCAAATCCAGAACCTGGTTATATTAGTTATATTAAGATGGAAAGTTCACTGGCAAACTGTTTTGTCACTAACATAAATCACTAGGAAATGTTATGTTAGTCAGATAGGTATGACCTGGGGCTGTTCTGTAAGAGTGGGGGTGTTAGAGAAGACTGAATGAGGTATGCATGGATATGCGAGCCGGAGCTTCAGCCGGGGCTGTAGTCGGAGCCTGAGGCGGGGCCGTACGGGACCGGAGCTGGGGACGGAGCCTCAGGCGGGGTCGGAGCCGGAGCTAGGGCTGTAGTCGTAGCCTCAGCCGGTGTTGGAGACAGAGCTGGGGCCGGGGCGGCCGGAGTGTAGATGGCGTCGGAGCCCAAGCCGGGGCCAGAGCCAGGGGACAGAGCAGAGCCTCGGACAGAATTGTTGCTGTGCAGTGCACGTAGTATAGCAAAAAATGTTGTGCATGCACAACATTTTTTGACATTTGCCAGTGTATGTCTCTTATGCAGGCCATAAGTTGTAGGTAAGTTATGGGATCATGACACATGTTCACACATTACATGTAAGTTACTCATAAGTCAAAATACATCATAATGTCTATCATATCCAAAACTTATTTCTGACCTATGAGTAACATGCTTTGGACCTATATGTAACCAGTATTGCCATAGTTACCTCAAAAAAGTAACCTGATTACTGATAACACCTTTAAAAAATAACTCAGTTACTTTACTAATTACTTGATTTTAAAAGTAATCAAGTTAGAGTGCTGGTTACTTTATTAGTTACTTTTTGCAGCTACCAACATCGACCCCCCACCTCAACATAAAAATGACAAAGGGTTTGGCCAATACTCATTTTATTTAAAGTGCATTATTAACTGTGACATCAACTGTAGGCTACTTCTGAAGATTTTGATACGAAAAATAAAGTTAACAGTGTATCTCCTGACATTTTAAGTTTAACATATTACTATTTTGTGAAATAAATTAATTTTTCACTAAAACATAAAAAAACGCCAGTCTTTCTTGACTTTGCGTAACATAAATTATTTTTTTGAGAAAAAAATGAAATAAAGCCAGTCTTTCTTAACCTCACATATTTAACGGTTAACACTGCACAGTGACACTTACTATTACATTGTTTATAAATGTAAATATTAAATTCTTTTTAACAAGTTTTATGAACTATGAACCTGAACTTGATGTTCACAGCATTAGAGCAGCAGAGTGGTTATACAAAACAAAACAGTGTATAACACCACATGTAGGGTGATATCAAGTCTACCTTTGTTACTTTGGCCTAATCTGCCTGCCCACATATTCAGACAATGGTGGGGTGGCTAATTGGGAGCATCGGGAGGATTCCTGATGGGCTGGCTCATGTCAATCTGGACTTTGGGCCGGTTGGATGGGAAAAATAATTTTGTCACTTTTCTATTCTTATTCTTGCATTCACTCTTCATTACCTCTGCCAGGAGGTATTGTGATCACTTCGCTTTGTATGCATGCGTGTGTGTTTGTTTGTTTGTTTGTTAGCAAGATAACTTAAAAAGTTATGGATGGATTTTCAGGAAATTTTCAGGAAATGTTGATACTAGCACAAGGAAGAAATGATTAAATTTTGGTGGTGATTGGGGGGGGGGCCAGATCTCTCTTAGCAGAGGTCTGCGTTCTCCGAGTGCTTTTCTTGTTCAACTGTGCATCCATTCTCCATTCATCTGACAGCACAGCCCCTACATCACAGTAGATTCAATGGGTTAAACCATCTGAGGGAATTCCCTCCCAAATGTTTATTGTAAATTCCGGACTATAGACCGCACCTGAATATAAGCCGCAGACCCTAATTTTAGAAAGAAAATCAATTTTGTACACGTATAAGCCGCGCCGGTTTATAAGCCGCGGGTGTCCACCAGTGGTGATTTCTCATAGACTGCAAGAGAAGCCCGGCTTCCCCTATCATTACGAAAATTAAATGGTTAAATATGTTCGGTTGTGTTGACATTTCATTGACTACACATGTGTTAGAACACGTTCATCTCACAGACGAGTTCGTTCAGAATCAGCTTTATCACAAATCATCAGACTCGATGTTGTTCACTTCTCATACATTCCCGTTGCGCTGTTTCCTCATATGATCTATGGTCGATGCATTTCCCCGTTGAAGCCTGGCTTCTATGGGAGTCTATGGGACCGAGTGGAACCTTTTTTTTCATTGTGTCAAAACTGGACGGTAATTGGATAAAGGTTTTCTTTGAGTTCAAATGAAATTCTTCCCTGTATGTAAATGGGTATGATATGTGTGAGCTTGCTGTCATATCTATAGGTTGATTCGTTGTTAATATGATGATTAAAAAACAAAAGACAAACAACAAGGCAATAAAAGGATAGTAATAAAAGCACATTTTCTCTTTCTTTTTTTTTTTTTTGTCGGTGGACTTATCTGGGTTTCCTTTGGATTCATGCCGATACGGGATTGACTTGCTTTTGCGCCGGCTGTGGATTCACGGACTTAAAATGACTTGAAAGACACTTGAAAGTGAACAAATTTTTGTTTTTCGTTAGAGTAGGACTTTTAATTTATTTTTAAAATATAAAGATTAAAAACAAGTAATTACGTCTGTTGTAATATCATTTTCATTTAACATTACGCACGACGTGCAGTAGGGACGAGATGCCACAGTACTTGGCACTGTGCTGTGGTACCTGGTACCGACCCGTGGTACCGAGCTGAGCTGTGTTACCGAGCCATGGTCCCACGGCGCTATGGCACCTGGCACCGAGCTGTGGCACGGAGGTGCCGCGGCGGCGCACCGAGGAGGTGCCGCGGCACTGCGGTGCCACCGAGGTGCCGTGGCACCACCAGCACCTCGAGCCGAGGTGCCGCAGCACCGAGCTGTGGTACCGGAAGTGAGCCACTGGCGCTGTCTGTGCCTCAATATGCACTCACTGTCTCTCATGACGTGCGCATTAATTCTGATATGCTTTAAATTTATGACGGTCTCTGGAGAGCTTTATTGGGTGTTTTCATTCAGAGTTTTGTTTTGTGTATTTGTGAAACAATATTAACATTTGAAGGTTTACTATTTTTCCTTAAAAGTTCCCCTTTTGTGTGTGTTAATATTAACTTTATAAAGGTTAAGTTGTTAATGTTATCCATTCCTGCATACCTGGTAACAATAGACAGATTCTTCCCTGGGGTGTAACAGGCAATAAGGGAAAATCGTCGTATAAGCCGCGTCGGAGTATAAGCCGCAGTGTTTAAAGCGTGGGAAAAAAGTAGCAGCTTATAGTCCGGAATTTACGGTAATTTGGTTTGGCCCAGGAGTCATCTTTTCTAGAGCAGTAGTGCAACACAGTGGGTGGTGATGGAGGGCAGGAAGAGGCCAGGTTAAAGAAAATGAAGCTACTGAAGAGTTTAGTGTAAATCAAGCGGGAATATGACAATTCAGAGACGCATATCATATATGTATGTATGTATAGCCACACCCCCTTTGATTTTTTTGGATCTGCCACAACCTAACAATAGAGCACCTCTGTTGGGAAGAAAAATGCAATTTTAGATTATTTGAATTTTTTATTGCTCCTGTACAAAGGCAAATATGTTTTCATCTTTATCATATTTTTTACCTTATAAACCTTTATCTGATTTAAATTTGAATTGACCTTATTGTTAAAGTGAAGTGTTTTCTGTTAACTAACCAACATATACCTGAACTTATAACCTATAAAAATTCATTGTAAGAGCTAGCTGCAGTTTCATTTATTCAAAT
Source organism: Sphaeramia orbicularis (assembly GCF_902148855.1). Taxonomy (NCBI): domain Eukaryota; kingdom Metazoa; phylum Chordata; class Actinopteri; order Kurtiformes; family Apogonidae; genus Sphaeramia; species Sphaeramia orbicularis. Next base: position 48,547,308 of record NC_043977.1, on the reverse strand, counting down.
TCCTCCTACACAGCAAAAGTGGGCCGGTTTAAGCAGGAAATTCCTGGGCTGAAAGGGGGCCCACTCCGCCCCTGCATTCAGATATGGTCCTAATGTTAGAAGTCAAACAGTGGAGTGAGGCAAGTAAGCCAATGGTTTTCTCTCATTAACAGAAGCTACTCAAACCTCTTGACAGAAAATCGATCACAAGGCAGGTTACACAGATCACACAAACGCATTATTTTTTACAGTCAAAGTTACTAAAACTCAAAGACATCATAGAGGTAGAAATAACACAAATCATATTCAAAGCCAAAAACAAACATACAGAAGTTATTCACTAAAAGGGAAGAGAGTTATAATTTAAGGGGTTGATTTAATTTCAAAATTCAGAGGGTGCGTACTACAGGAAAAGTATATCTGTGTGTGGTGTTAAAGTATGGAATAGATTGAGGGAGGAGCACAAGGAATGTTCAAACATAAGCCAATTCAAAAACACTTACAAGAACATGTTTTCACAAGATATAGGGATGAGGGTAATTAATTGTCACCATATGTTCACTGCTGTTTATGTATATATTTCTTTCTTTGAGCTACTTATTATTTGTTTATTTATTTGCCAGCACAACTAAGAAACGCATTGGTAAAAGACATATACGTGTATTTGTATGCGTGTATGTGTACTTCTATGTTGTGTGTATATGTATAAACTTATGTATGTGTATATGGATGAATGAATGAATGTGTGTGTGTGTTTGAATAGATATTTAAATATTAAAGAGTAATGTAAAAGGACACATATATTATTAATAATAATTTGGGGAGAGGGGGTGGGATTAAATAAATTGCACTTCTTCCCACCCCTTTTCGGGCATATAAATGGAACTATTGTGCTGTTCTTCTGTCTAAGATTGTTATGCTTCTTGATATTTATATTATTATGTATGTTTTGCTAGTTCGCATATATGTTAAATTTCATTGCATGTTGGGAATAAATCACTAAATCAGAATCAGAAATCAGAATCAGAAAATCTATTTCTTCTAAGTGTGAGCACCAAACCTCCCAGACCTCCACAGGAGCGCTTGATGGGGTTGGAGTGTTATACTTCAAATGTTCTGCTTGAAAATGTTCTTTATGTTTGAAAACTGACCTAGAATCCAAAGGTCATAGCCTGATCTCAAGTAGTCCATGACTTCCTTTTCTGCCAAGTAGGTCTCCTCTTGCTCTGCCTCAGAAGCAAAAAAGTCCATCTCACCTTGGCTGGCAGATGTGGTGAGCACACTGGCAGGGCACTGGGCTGCAGGAGCAGCTGCGTGACAGTCTGCTGTCAGAAGCTCCTTTATTTGCTCCCTCCTACCTTCCCTTAGCCATTGGTGTTTGAACTCTGAACAACTGACAGCTGCAAGAAGGGCATCTTTGTTGTTCAGCACAGCACACTGGCAAAATGAGTCTGGATAGACTGAAAACTGTAACTGATGTTTATTATTATCATTATTATGTTGTTGTAACCTGCAAGGCCTACTATTTATTATGTGATTGAATTACTTGCAAACCATGCCTAATGTGGGATCAATATTATAGATGTAATTTTTATTTTAGGTAACTTACTGACCAGTGGCGATTTCTCATAGACTGCAAGGGAAGCCCGGCTTCCCCTAAAAATATGAAAATTAAATGGTTAAATATGTACGGTTGTGTTGACATTTCATTGACTACAAATGTGTTAGAACACGTTCATCTCAAAGACGAGTTTGTTCAGAATCAGCTTTGTCACAAATCAACGGAAGTGATGTTCACTTCTCATCCATTCCCGTTGCGCTGTTTTCTCATTCGATCTCTGCTCAGTGCATTTGTCCATAGACTACGGGTGTCTATGGGCTTCAATGGGACTGAGTTGAACAGTTTTTTTTCATTGCCTCAAAACTGGACGGTAATTGGATAAATGCCACAATGTTGTCCCGCCCCTCGACGCCAGGTGTCTCTGGGGGTGAATGGAGCTGTGGGTGGAGCTCGGCCGGGCTGGACGCCAGAATCCCACACACTGATTGGAGGATCAGTCGAAAGGCTGAATCCCGTTTGATTGACAGCTATTTTCAGATCTCCTCCTTCACTGACACAGTTCAGTTTAATACCGTTGCACCTTCTGCTGTGAAATCGAGAGAGAAACCACTACGAAATTACCCGTTCATTTCTTGCACTGTAAATAAAACACACTCATTGGACTTCCTTGTTTCAATTTAACATAGTTTCAGCGTTTTCTTGTTTCAGTTACATAATTTAATCATTTCTTGTTCGAGTTTAATATCGTTTTGTAGATAATTAAATCAATCATACTGTCGGCTAGGTCGGAGTGAAAGGAGCATCTCTTGTTTAAAAAGGCTGAAGTCTTACACCCACAACACAATGGGCCAAGGCAATCTAAGCAGCCTAGCTCTGCTGGACATTGAGAAGACACTGGTCAAGTCCCTGGAAAAGATGCCTACTTGGTACGATAAGGTCACTGACCATTTTCTTAAAAAGGAACGGAGGGTCGAATGTATGTTTAAATAATTTGACAATTTTTTTTTTTTTTTATGTAAGCCGACAATGAGCTTCCCCTGTCTGAAAGACGAGCAGCCGCCACTGTTACTGACATTTTTATTTGTTTTAGTCTTTTTTGGCAGTGATAATGAATATTCTGTTTTATTTCCATGAATAGTGTGATGCAAGAAATTGTAACAAGCTTAAAGATAGAACCTGCACTATGGCATCTGGAAGGCCTACAATCATCCTGGAGAGGGTATCTTTCAAAGCTCGAGTCTTCTGCATCAGAACTTCAAGTGTGGGTAGTAACATCTCATAAGGTCTGTCACCTTGTAAGATGTTCAGTGCTGTAGTCAGAGGCTTCATAGCGGTGCAGTACACATGCAGGAGCTGGTACTCCTTGTCTTTAAAGAACTTGCCTCCCAGCTAGGCTCACAGAGTATTCAGCTCATTCATGGGGATTTTGGTGATTCTCTTTACAGCATTATAAAAGGAATTCCACCTTGTGGATGTCAGTACCAGTAGTTTCTTCACTATTTTAAGGGGTGATCTACTTGCTTTGGTCCAAAGAGCTGTGCATTTTGCTATGCTTCTCCTCCTATACACAGCCTTGCTCTCTGCATTGGAAGCTAAGTATTTCTCCACATCACTTGTGGGAATGATGTTGATGGTATGTGAAGCACCCCTGTGGTGCGGGATCTACTAATGTGGATCTACTGATTCTGTGGAGCATTACTCCCTCATAGCTTCTATTGCTAGCAGGCCAAATGTCCACGGTAGTTGACACAAAGTCGACCTCGTTCTGCATGGCTGTCAGATTTCTCTCCATCTCTGCATACTCTTCCACCAAGTAAGAAGAAAAAAATGTTCTGTGAGGCAGCTCAGCATTGGTAGTAGTGGGGATCTTGTTTATTATGGCACAGAATGAGGGCCAGTCAACCGTGTTTAAGGGAAACATTTCTTCTACAACACACTGCCAACTTTTTCAACTCTCCCCCACTTACTGGTTTTGCACCAAAGTCCAGCTTTTGTTGTTTGGTAGGTGGGGGACCTCCTGAAGAAGTCAAGGCCATGGCTTTGCTTGCTGTTCTCTGCTTAGCACCACCTGGTGGGACTTGCTCTGTAAGCTTGACTGTGCAGTGCTGAGATTCCAAATGTTTCTTCAAATTAGACATTGTGTTTTTGAAGCTGATCCTCTTTGTTACCAGGACAGAGTATACAACGAACCTTAATGTTGTCATCTTTAGCTGACATAAACTCAAAGCAGTGATTATATTTCCAGCTAGGAAACACGTATCTCTCTCCTCCCTCCATAGTTGTTTCAGAGATTCCTATCTTAGCCGGAGTTTGGAATCTCCTTCCTTTAGGAATCTGTGGTTTTTATGTTTGGGGAGCCATGTGGTGGTATACGTGAGTTGTTCTTTGTAACCGCGTGCTGAAAATGTGACTTGTTAAAGACAAAACGCCACTCCCTGAGATGCAAGAAAGCAAAAAAATATATTTCTATTATCAAAAATGACAAAAATAATAGCAACGCACAGTGACTTGAATGAGTAACTTTAATCTGATTCCTGGTTTGGAAACACGTTAGATTACTTGTTGCTGAAAAAAAGTGGTCAGATTGGAGTAACGCATTACTAAGTAACGTGTTACCGGCATCATTATATGTAACTTATAACAAACTTATCTCCAATGCATATTGATGTATATAGATGTATTTGATGTGTTCTGGAGGACCTATTTTCATCCCTTCCAGACACACGGCAAAGCATTTCAGCACCTCCCCTCTGGACAGCCACTCGACTTTGTTACGTAAAAGGAGATAATACCTGTAATACCTAGTATCACCATAACCTTCAAACTTAGAATTACATTTAAAAAACTAACAAACTAAACTCAAATAAATTTGAATTACATACTCATTATTAATTTTCCAAAGCCACAGTCAGCTGCTGCAGAGGAATGAAAGAGCCACATGGGGCTCTGGAGCCATCCGGACCATGAGGGTGATAACAGGTTGTCCTTGTGTCCATGACCACAGCCAAAAGACTTCTTGGCAGCATTCTTCAGAGTTTTGTTTGTTTTGTCCTCATGGCAGCCTTTTTATTGACTACGACACAGACAACATGCTGATCTTTCTTCGTATAAGTTATCTATAAGTTATCAAAATGTTGTATGTTAGCTATGCATATGCCCAAAATAAAACAAAAAACAAAAACACTGATAGTTCAGGTGAAGCCAGTGTTTTAGAGAAATTTTGACATGCGCTGCCTAAATCATCATGGTGTGACAGGGCCATTGTCTAATGCTTTAAGTAATGTTACACTATATTCCAACAGTGTCAGTGTTCCATCAAGCAGGTTTCCAAAAGATGTTCACCTCCTTTCTGCTAGTTTCAGAGACATGAGTGTTGACAGTTGACTTGCTTTATTATCCCTGTAGAGAAATTCATCTTCTACATTGGACCCATCCTAATATACAAACAGGACCTAGCATTAGCACATTAGGAGCACAGACCTGCCATTGAAGTAAGCCAAAAGAGGACCTTATTCACTATTCAGCATGTTTCATATCTCAGCAATCCACGCTAGTGTTGTGTAGCATGGCTCATTCAGTCACCATCATACGAGTATGAAGACACCGGACAAGACTGCAGTACTCACAGCTTTTAATGCTTTTAAACACAAACCTTAAAACAGATCAGCGGAGGCATGTATTAATGACACAGCTCTTGATACAGCTCCCAGCACGCACACTGCTCAGCTCCAACTGAGGAGGAGAGAGAGCTGCGCACATGGAGGAGGAGGTGTGCCTCACTAATTACTACCCCCACGCAACAAATGAAAGTGGAACCAAACAACTGATGGTCTGAAAATATATTACAGAAAAGTAAAATATGTGTCATACTGAACTGTTTTGAGAATGTTCAAACAAAAAAAATTAATAATAAAATCATCTTGCTACAATTGCAGTACTCGAGTCTGTCTCAAGACTATTTTCTGCTTTCTCATCTCAAACTTGACCCTTCAAGGACTCAATCTCGGACCACAGTGGGAGGCTAACTTTAGGCATGAGGACTGATGAACCAATCAGAGGCAGAGTAGGGCAGGCCATGCCAAGGAAAATATTGCTAACTAGCGCTGGCTACCTCTGGAACCTGATTGGAGACCTCAGGTGCTAGTGCTACCCCAGTTGATTGACAGGTCACTGCACGACTCGTTGAAAGATTCATGAATGTGAACGAGAAAGGCAGAATAAACGTTTTTCACCTTGATGATGATTAATATCAATGGCCCACCTACTTCCAAGTTTAATCCTAGAAAGTATACAGGGACCTGGTTGAAGAGCCATGGTGCTGCCTCTTCTGTGTGTTCAAGACAATGCAGTGTGAAATCTCCTGCAGAAAACAAATCTCTCTGGAATATACTGTAGTATGAGCAAAGGTTAGAAACCCAGTACTTGGTTGAGAGTGTATCCCTGCTGATGTGTTGTAAATACATATATTTTTGTTTACTGTTAACTAAATATTCTTGATTTGTAACTTATTTGCAATTGTTTTGTTGAATTATTTAAATTAACATGTTCAAAACAAAGCATTCATTCAAAAAATTATGATATTCAGTATTTGTAGCGATATCTAATGAAGACTGCTCCTATAAACAATTCCCAGTCTCGCTTAGTCTGTAGGCCTAACTGTTGATTATCAACTGGGGGGATATTAAATCATGGTTATGAAAGCTGACTTGTTTTTATGGTCTTGGTCTCAACTTGGTCTTGACTCTTGAAAGAGTCAGTCTCAACTCGGTTTTGCTTACTCAAAGACTCGGTCTTGACTTGGTCTCAACTGCATTTGAAAACCAACAGTCTCAGTCTCAACATAGGCGGTCCCGTCCCCATTACTATTCCACACATAAACAGACACATACATAGGAACATATTTGGACTAGAAAGAACAATTGTTTAATAGCAGAGACAACAGATAGAACACATTAACTCTGAACCCCCCATGTGTCCTTAGCAATTCATACTTACTCTAAACTTCTGCTTTTCATATTGGCATGTGGTCTTATAGTGGTCATATTATGGCTCAGAGATACCCCATTTGTGGCAAAAGATGTATATTAATTAGGGTTGTGTATTGACAAGCATCCTCCAACATAATACATATCAGAAACCATTTTGAATAAGCAGGTGTGGATAATTATGTGCCCAAACAGAAATGTGAATTTAATATGTTTTGACATTTCAAAGCAAACTGCTGTAGAAATAACAGTGGATGGGTGGTTTCCAGTAACAGGTCAACAGTTTCAATGTAATAACATAACCTTAGACAGGAAAAAGCATTACGGCACACTCGTAGCAGTAGCATCATAGATTAAATTTTAAAAACGTCACTTCGGATTCTTCCATTGGATAATCACTGCAGCTATTAATATGTTTCAGCTACATGTTCTTTAACCCTTTAATTGATGCATAAAGATTGGACTGTGTTTCAATAGATACAGGTCATGTGGTCTGATGAGTCCAGATTAACCCTATTTCAGTGATAGATGAAGTGATTACCCATCATGCCTAGTGCCTACAGTCCGAGCCTTGGGGTCAGTGTTCTGATCTGGGGTTGGTTAAGTTGGTCAGGTCTAGGCTCAGTAATGTCACGATTCCAAAACGCAGTGGAAATAAATGTGACATTGCATTAATTTAACTTGTTGATAAAGTATTGTATAATGTAAATTCAATAAACTCAAATATATCCATAATTACTGACACCACAATGTGTTTTTGTGTACAGGCTGATATATAATAATTACTAACATCAGCTCAATCAAAGGTCAAATTGGTCAAATTATTGTGCTCAGTCCACATATTTTTTTAATTCATGGATTTTCTGCTGGGGTGTGAAAACATCCTAAAGAACTTAGTAAAGGTAAAAATAAAATGGGTGCTTAGAATGAAATTACTTTTTGTCACTGTTTTGACTTGTTCACCTAGATTCTCAAAACAACCTGTTGTACACACCTGAGTGATGCAAAGCCACCATATCCCAAGTGTATATTTACACAGCGTCATGTAACATTGAGCTTGGGGGATTAATGACACTGTAGACTGGAGTGAGTTAGGCTTTACCAAGAGAACAAACAAATATACTTAAAGTCTAGTGATGCAGTGTTTGATGGGACATAGATGGTAATTGGAGCCCATGGGACTGGATCTTTCATGTTGCCAAAGCTTGTAATTGTAGAATAATTATGATGAAATGGTCAACAGGTCATTAGTGCCATTATCTCTGGAGAGCAATTATTCATGTGTGGCCACCCTCGTGGGAAATCCTGGGTAACTACATCAAACAAGGATGTTTTGAGTAGTAAATGGTCAACAGAATGAACAAGTTCTGACAAACATCAACCAAGATTTGTAGATGAAAGTATAGAAATGCATTAACTACTGACCTGATGATGTAACAGAAAGCAGAACAACAACAGCAGTCAGTTATCTGCTATTTTTTTCTCTTATGTGATGCACTAGAAGCATATCCTTCCTGACTGGTAATGGGTAACCAGATGCAAACCAGTTCAAATATGGAAAAGAGTCCCCAGTGCCGGTTATTTTGTGACTTCGTATTAACACCTTGGCTCAGATCCAAACCAAACCAACATCTCTGTGTTCTGTGTGGTTGAATTACTGGTTTTAGCTTACCGGCCGACAGTCATCCATGTCTTTATGGACCTTGCTTTGTGCACTGGTGCACAGTCATGTTGGAAGAGGAAGGGGCCAGCTCCAAATTGTTCCCACAAAGTTGGGAGCATGGAATTGTCCAAAATGTCTTGGTATGCTGAAGCATTCACAGTTCCTTTCACTGGAACTAAGGGGCCAAGCCCAGCTCCTGAAAAACAACCCCACACCATAATCCCCCCTCCTCCAAACTTTACACTTGGCACAATGCGGTCCAACAAGTATTGTTCTCATGGCGACTGCCAAACCCAGACCCATCCGTCAGATTGCCAGATGGACAAGCGTGATTGGTCACTCCGGAGAGCGCGCCTCCGCTGCTCTAGAGTCCAGTGGCGGTGTGCTTTACACCACAGCGCTTTGCATTGCACTTGGTGATGTATGGCTTGGATGCAGCTGCTCGGCCATGGAAACCCATTCCATGAAGCTCTCTGTGCACTGTTCTTGAGCTAATCTGAAGGCCACATGAAGTTTGGAGGTCTGTAGCGATTGACTCTGCAGAAGGTTGGCAACCTCTTCGCACTATGCGCCTCAGCATCCGCTGACCCCGCTCCATCAGTTTACGTGGCCTACCACTTCGTGGCTGAGTTGCTGTCATTCCCAAACACTTCCACTTTCTTGTAATACAGCTGACAGTTGACTGTGGAAATTTCACGACTGGATTTGTTGCACAGGTGGCATCCTATCACAGTTCCACGCTGGAATTCACTGAGCTCCTGAGAGCGACCCATTCTTTCACAAATGTTTGTAAAAGCAGTCTGCATGCCTAGGTGCTTGATTTTATACATCTGTGGCCATGGAAGTGATTGGAACACCTGATTCTGATTATTTGGATGGGTGAGCGAATACTTTTGGCAATATAGTGTGTGTGTGTGTGTGTGTGTGTGTGTGTGTGTGTGTGTGTGTGTGTGTGTGTGTGTATGTATATGTATGTATATATATGAAAAACTCAGTGTTTATTTTGTAAGAATAAACATTTCATGTGGCTCGAATTCTGCATGATCTTCAACTTTTGCCTTGACTCTGTGTGCATTTATTCAACGGAGCTTCACAACCTAGACAGAGCTATAAAGATATAAGTTTCTAAAATATAGTGTGGAAGAATTCCAAAGGGGACCAAAGACATCTCCCACCTGCAGCAGTAAATTTTTCACGACAACATGGTATACAAATGTGCTTAGATGTCTGTTGTAAAGTATCTCTCCAAATGAAAAAAAAAAAAAAAAAAATTAAAAATTTTAAAAATAAACTGCCCTGGAAAGAAGTGATGCAATCTGAAGTTTTTTTCTGTGCTGAAACGATTGTGAAACATATTGTTGAAGTGGCCTTGGCTTTTGGGGTCAATTACTTCTACCTACTTGCCTCCAAAGCACCAGAACCCTCCACAGTGAGACAAGAGGACATGAAAAACTCAGTACTTCTGTCATGTGATGAATTCATCAAATGAGATTTAAGTAACTTTTAACATCTTATATGTGATCAGACACTCCTTTTAAATATTCTGCTTTGTGTAATCAATAATGTCCAAATTTCTGTCTTAATAAGCATTAACTAAATTTAGAATAATTAATCAGTCAGTCAATCAATCAATTTTTATTTATATAGCGCCAAATCATAACGTAAGTTCTCTCAAGACACTTTACGTATAGAGCTGGTCGAAACCAGACTCTAAACCCAAGTGTCAGTAGAAATCAGTTGTTTGTAGTTTTACAACACACCACTAGAGAGAGACATTTGATCAGAAGTCTCAGGGACTGTGACGCCATTGGATAAATGTTCAGAGTTTAATCTGGTGTTTGAGTAGTTTTAGTTTAAAATAATTGACCTTGCTAAAGTTTTTTCTGTAGATTTAGATTCACCTGGAGTTTTTTCAGTTGATTTTGAGAAAAAATTAAGATGATCACACTGCTGTTACTCATGAACTGTTGATGCTAGAAGCAAATAAAACCTGACTTATGATTTAATTTTCATTTCAGTTTGTTAAAACTGTTTTTCTTTTTATTCCCTTTAATGAAGTACTCTTTTCACTGCTATTGAAAGTGTTGTTACTGTCCCAATCTGATTATAGTGTTAAAGATCATTTCAGTTTGTTAAAACTGTTTTTCTTTTTATTCCCTTTAATGAAGTACTCTTTTCACTGCTATTGAAAGTGTTGTTACTGTCCCAATCTGATTATAGTGTTAAAGATCCCCTCCACATATGAAATGCCTGGTTCAATAAAGGTTCAGCAACCCTGTTGAAAATAATGTAACTTTCATCTTCTCCTCCTTCACACTGAAACGTCCACTGCACCAGAAGCTGAACATCATCCAAACTCATATTCACAGCAGTGGCTTGGTGCATCTGCCTCTGGATTGAATCCCTGTATTTTGTTATTAATCTATGTGTGGCTATAAATAAACTTCCTTTGGAAACTAAGCCTGGACAAACCATTAAACTCATAACTGAAGCTGAACAGTGAACCCGCACTGGGATCATTTCACAATCAGATTTCTGTATCTCTGGAATCCAGTGTGTGTTTACTGGGAGGATGTGAAATGTGCAGTAAATAATGTGTAAGTTTCCTTCTCTGTGTTTAGAGAAAATGTCCCAGCAGAGGAGATGATGTTTTCATTCAGTTTCTTTTGCTCTTCATGTCTTTTCTCTTTCATGTCATATGTTTTCCACAACTAAACTTAACAAATTATCATTATAGTTACTATTGGTTCTAGTTTAGGTCATTGTGTCTTTACACCTTTATCTTTTCCTAAACAGAAATTAAAAAATAAAAACCCATTTGACTGTCATGTTAAAATACCAAATTCCAAAATGAAATCTTTCATACCATTTACCAGTTTTTCTTTTTCATGGCCAAAATATTTGGAGCTAAATTTAGTGTCAATGAATTAAATCAAACTGATGATCCAGCTGAATTATGTCCACATAGAAAAATTGAATGAAAAAGATAACACACATGAATTAAGTCACTTTTAACCACATAATTTTGCAGATAATTTTAATGTAATGCAAATTTGACTCAATACCCTTTATTTTTTGTTCTTGGTAAAAGTGTTGTGTCTTTTAATGTAGAAATGTTTGACTCCAGTCTTGTAGTAATAATAATAATAATAATAATAATAATAATAATAATAATAATAATGATAGTAATGGATTAGATTTCTATAGCACTTTTCAAGGCACCCAAAGCACTTTACATCATTGATCCATCATTCGTTCACTCTCACATTCACACTCTGGTGGTGGTAAACTACATTCGTAACCACAGCTGCCCTGGGGCAGGCTGATTGAAGTGTGGCTGCTAATTCACGCCAAACGGCCCCTCCAACCACCATCAAACATTCACACACATTCATACACCAGTGTGAGTGACACTGGAGGCAAGGTGGGTGAAGTGTCTTGCCCAAGGACACAACGGCACATGACCCTTCAGTTATTGCTATATTGCTCTACCTTCTGAGCCTTGGCCACCCTGTTGCAGTATTACATACTTTGTCATTTTATTCGACATTTCACTGCCACTGAACTTAACCTTTCATGTGTTGTTAGTTTAAATCTTTTTACCATAAATTAAGCTGCTTCAATATCTCAGAGAGGGAAAAATGTCTGGAACTCTAGTCAGTTTAATTAGATTATCAGAGTACACATGAAAAATCCCCCTTATGCTTCATGTCCTGTGTTTTCATTCAAATAAAAATCTGATCTACATGTTTATGACTCCACTCAGAGGATCTGTACTATAACTCAAAGCCATACTGTTCAGTAAGAAATGCTCTCATGACTGGATGTGGATGATTTCGTCATTTTTCAACGCAACCCCATGGCAGAAGGGACTTACTTCCATAAGTAAATCCATGTCACCTCCCACTGTAAGTCAGTGACAGGATAATGTGGCCCAATTTCCTCATGTCAGTGGCCATTCATAAGACACTGTATAGTAGTGTCATTACAAGTTACTTTGATATTCTCTGAACATTAAGATCTGTATACAGCCAGAATAGTTATGTTTCATGAAAAGATATTATTAAACACCCATCTTTGAAAAAGAAAAAAATAGCAGAAGCAAAATATACTTTATCTGAAATTTCATTGCGCTGTACAGTAGTATTTTTGTAATGACGATAAAGTTTATTCTATTCTATTCTATTCTATTCTATTCTATTCTATTCTATTCTATTCTATTCTATTCTATTCTATAATAATATGAATATTATGCCACAAAATACTGTAGTTTTAGAGGATACATTTATTTATTAATATGAGATGAAATAATTATGTAAAGTAATACAAATAGCAAATTTCTTTTCTATTTCAAAAATCTGTTTCTAGACTGTGTATGTAAGATTGGTAAATGCTTATGGACTTATGTGAAGTTTGTGTTGGAATCTGTTTTATACTGGGAGTTGGTTATTTAGTGACTTTTCTGACTAAGCTAAACTCTGTCTCTGTTGCTTTCATCCTAAGAAAATATTTGGAGTTCTCCTCAGTTTTTCATTCATTTATTCTTCTACAGACAGAACAGTTTTAGAAACATCGTGTGTCATGAAGTGGGAGTCAGAGGTTAAAGGGCCATTGTCTGGTACAGCTCATGAGGATCACAGTGGTGGTTTGATAACTTATATAACCTGAACCTGAGGAGGTTATGTTCCGGCAAGTGGATCAGAATGTCAGAAACACCACTGATCAGCTCTTTATTATCACAGATCTTTACATTTGTTGTGGTGATTTAGGCTGAGAAGAAAGTTGCGTATCTTCATATTCTGGTATTTTTTTCCTCCTGATTTCGACTCCTACCGGTGATGATGTGTTGTGAGACTGATACCCAGTATTTCAAATCTCACACAGCAAATTTGTAGAGTACAATAATCTGGACAGGGGTGATTTTCTGAAAAAATCTGTTTTTCCGACCTGAAAATGAGGCTCTCGTGAATTATGCAAATCCGCTTTGTGTGTGTGTGTGGGGGCTCACCGATGTCTCTGATTCATGTCTTCATGTGACTCAGCAAGTGGTCCATTAATTTGTCACAAGCTCCACCAAAGACCCTGCAATCATTGTGGAAGGTTATATGATGTGTTCTAAGAATTTTGGACGTGTAGAAGAGATGCAACGGTACTCGGGAAAATACTGGACTGTTTGGTCCACCCTAGTTGGGTCAATTGGCCCTTATGTACCGCAGGTTTTTGGTTTTGCAATTGATTTTGTGTTGGTGCTTTATATACTGCTTTACAGGCCACTGAGTGTGTGTGTGCCTGTCCAGGCAGGTGAAAGCTTGCCCCCGCAAGTTAATGTAAGTAATGATTGGGGAGGTTTGGCTTCATAACTCACGAAGGTTTAAGTTGCTCCACTGTCTCATCTCATTTATTTATTAACTTTACACGTGGAACTCTTCCTGTCTCTCTGGACATGCATGTAAGGGCGCAGCGCAAGGAAGCTCCGCCCCTCAGTGACAGACAGCAGACAGAGAAGCGCCTTTAGACTCAACACACATACAACACCATGAGGCGCTATTACAAGGAAATGCGTATGGTAGGTAACCGTGGTGTTTTTATACCGCCATTTTCTTTTACATCCCAGTGCAGAACAGGAAATTATTCATTAACAAAAAAAGGGCACTTTTTCCAATGAGGCATAAAGGGCAGGGGGGGCTCAAGCACCCTTTGGGGCCTATGCGTGCATGTGCCTGTTTTATATGACTGTATACAAGTAATCAAGGAATAAGAAAGTGTTATGTACAGAAAATGTAATTTTATTCAGTACAGTAATATAAATTGTTCCTACTGTGAAATTCAGTTTTTGCTGACGAGCAAAATAAAAATATAATTTTGGGAGAAAAAAAAAAAACAGTTCTCACAAAACACGTACCGAAACCGTGGGCCAACACTGCAGTACGGACCATACCGTGGGCTACCCGTATCGTTGTACCCCTAGTAGGTGCGTTGTATATTGTCCTGCTTTTTTATCCTTTGCCAGTCACACCTATGCAGGAGTGAAAAAGAGTGAAAGAGTTACATTTCTGGAGTTTATTCTGTAAGTTTCAAGGATACTTTTTGACTGTCATTTTTCGGGGTACATTCAGCAAGTGTTGAGGAGCATGATTGAACACCATAGTTAGTGTTGATTGCTGGGCAGAGCAACAGAGAAAATCAGTGTGCTTATGGACGTCGTGTGAGGCAGGTAAAAGTACCATTTTACTTCTCAAACAAGGCTGTTTATTAGGCTGTAAGTGACTTTTCTGTCAGCTCTGTCAGTATCATATTTCATGTGCATATTTCTGCTCGGACTAACTTGCTAACCAGCTGCTAAAGTCAGCTCTTGCTGCAAACTTAACATTAACATTATAGTTAACGTTACGTCTGCTTTTCTGTGTTTATATACAAGTTAACGTAAGCTTACAGTGTGGTTAGTACCACACAATGTAACCTGATATGTGTAGATTAAACTGCAGCTTGCAAAGAAGGGAACGTGGAAAAGGTATTTCCGCGTGTAAGGTTTTGCTGTAGCTCACCACAACAGCAAAATCCTTGCCACTACACCATACATTTGGTACAAAAAAGTATCACCTTTGAATCATGTGACTTTTTTGTTGTCACTGCCATCTTTAGGATGTAATGCACAGAGGGAAATGGCTAGTCAGACCACCACACCAAGAGATCACTTCCACAGGAAACACTGAGCAATTTACTTCCTGAAGTTAAACCAGCTCCTTTTATTCCTGTCTTTCATTACTGGACACTTAGAGCCCGACCGATAAGGGATTTTTGGGGCCGATACTGATATTGGGGGCTAAAAATGCCGATATCCGATATATCAGCCAATATCCGATATTGGCCAATAACCGATATATTGACCGATATATGAAATAAGAACACTGATCTACACAGGATATAATAATCTTATATTAGATAATTGTGGACAGGTGGATAAACAGTTGCATAAATCTTTGTTTATCTCACAAATATAATTTACACAACTTTCAAATGCAAACTATGCAATCACAAAAATAATAAGAGCAAAAAATATTACTTACCACACAATTACGTTTCCCTCACAAATTTTGATGTGTCTGCCTCACGGCACTACAACTTCTTATGTGGACTAAGGACTAAACTGAGCATGTGCAGAGTGAATTAGGTGAGTCATAAGTTGTTCCTGATTGGAGAAATTGCAAGAGTTACAACTGACCTGTGTTACAGCTGTCTCCAGTCTCCCCTACATGATTAACACCCAGGCCTGCTGGCAGAATGAAACTGTGAGGTAGACAGGAAGTGCAAGGACATGGGTGTGTGTGGGGGAGTGAATACTTCATAAGACGCTGGGGGGGGGGGGGGGGGGGGTTAGCGGTCCATCCTTGTCAGAGCGCGCGGTAGCGCTCCATGATTTTTGCCGGGGTGGGGGGTAAGAGCGGGGCAGGGAATCAGCAGTCCATCCTTGTCAGAGTGTGCGAGTGGGGGGGTGATTATGTGATTGTGTGTGGGGGGGTGATAGCGTCATTGTCCGAGCAGGAGTGAAAGTGAAACTAACTTGCTTTAAAGTTCCTCTTATTCTCCGGGCAGCACACACACACACACAGGAGCAGTGAGTGACAGAATCTCCACGCAGCAAAAAAATAAAAGTTAATATATCGGCTACATATTGGCTGATGTTGATTAATTGGTGATATGCTATAATTGGCCCGATTAATCAGCTGGCCGATTAATCGGTCGGGGTCTACTGGACATACTGATTAATCCAGGTGTGCCTGACCCAGGAGCGGTGTCTCATATGGGCAAAGTAGGCAATTGCCAAGGGCGGCATTTCATGAGGGACACCGTGCCACGAGCTCTTAAAAAAATTGAGTCAATCTATCACAGTGTACCAGGGAATTGGCACAATAGCACCCCCTCTGTTGTGCAGGCTTACTTTGGTGGTGCAGTGCAGCGCATACACAGAAGCAGCAAGAGGAGGAGGAGAAAGGGGAGGAGGAGGGTGGGACAGTTCACCTGTGGGTCTGTCAGGTGTCCAGTTTAGAAAAAGAAGAGGAGGAGAAACAGGCAAAAGATAAAGGTATGCAGATGCTCTGTCCATATTACTGTGCATGTTATGAAAACAGGGCTAAGGTTAATCAGGCAGGTTCTAACTCTTACATTTGTTAGCTTTATCTGTGATGATTGCTCTGCTCTATGACAGCAATATTTTGGATGAACTGAACTGACAAACATAATATATAATTTCACCATAATGTGTCATGCAATAAGACTGTTAGTGCTACAAGTTCAGTTATTATTTATATTGATCATTTGGGTTAATGTCACCAGGTCCTGTCCTGTGATTAGCTAATGGAATTTGTATTACAAGATGAGCTGTGATGAGCCATCTACCCCCTCAGCTTGTGGAATGTTCTCAGTGTCTCAGGATGAGGAGCTGCCATCTACCTCCTCAGATACACAGGCCTCTGGAATGAGCTGGACACTTCAGGGACAGCCACCATCTGTGTCCTCAAAGACAGTGTCTCCACTAATGTCTGATACTGAGGATGAAGACTGCTCCTACTTTTGCTCCTACTTCTCCCCGGCAGGAAGATCCTTCAGGTCGGTTTTTGCAAATGTGTGTGTGTGTGTGTGTGTGTGTGTGTGTGTGTGTGATTGTTTAGAAGAAAAAAATAGTTAGAAGTTGCAGGGCTTTAGATTACCTTAATTTGGGCACATCAGATGCTGGAATCGGCGGAGGGGGTGGGTGCGGGATTAGATTTTTCAACAGTAATTCCTGTTTTCTCAGACTATTTCAGATATATTCAAGAGTATGAAGGCATGGATTCCACAAGTCTAATTTCCAGAAGTATTGATCAGCATATGGCCAGCTGATTTTAATTCCAAAATCACAGGACTGCATGCAGGCAGATAATTCATATGTCATATGTTTCACTGCGTTTGTTATGTGAGCGGCCTGAACTTATAGGTCGCCCACGAGGCATGGTTTTTGAGAGAAAACCTTTGGCGTACAACGTACGAGTCAATCTCCAAGCTCTCATCACCTCTCATTGGCCGAAACGGGTGATTTAGACCAATCAAACGGCGCAAATATGTCATACCTGCTGCCAGACAATAGTCTGGTCTTGTCTGTCTTTTATGTTTTGTGTGTCACTTCCTGTTTTATTTTGTTAAGTTTTCCCTCATGTGTCTTGTCTGTCGTCTTTACTTCCTGTTCCCCGCTCATCCTGACCTCTGTCCTGATTACCTGTCTCCGCCCTAATTTGCTTCACCTGTGTCTAGTTGTCTTCCCTCCCTTTTGTGTATTTAAACCCTGTCTTTTTCCCCTTGTCAGTCGCCAGTTTGTAACTCCAGTAGTTCAGACCAGCGTACTTGACCTCGTTTGTTTGCCTGTTTTTTGACCTGTTTTGGATTCCTCGGTTTTTCTTCTTCTGCCTGATCCCTGTCGGTTTTTGTCTGCCTCATCTGATCTGGTTTTGACCTTCTCGCCCTGACTACCGGTACGTGAGTTTGCCTAGTCCTTATGTCCTGTTGCTCGATTGTTAGCCTGCCTGTGTATGACCTGTTTCCGTCCCTGACCTCCCTTTGCTTTTCCCCAGTCGGGGAAAAGACTCCTAACACCGCTCGGGGAGACGGGCTGCTGCCCTCGATCCGGAGGACGAATCAGAGGAGAAAATCCCCAACCATTATCCTCAAGATTCTGTCACTCATTATATTTTTTCACCTGTGTGTGAACAATAAACCTTTTGGAACTAACTTTTGTTGTCGGAGTTCTGCATTTGGATTCTGTGTTTGTGCTAACGTTATCACAAAATATGACTTCTGCGGGAAGCATGAATACTTGTGCTTTCCTGTTCGGTACATATGTGTTGTTGTCAATGTTTTCTCTGTCGTTATGAACAAGCCTTGTATATTATAACCGATGTGTTTTACGGGAGGAAAAAAGCAGGGGCGAGTGAGTCAATACTTTCGTTTACACTCTGCTCTGGCCTTTTTTTATTTTTAATTTGGGGACACTAATTTGGGGACATTTAATTTGGGCACACCGTTAGTCGGCCCAGCCAAGGTGTAATCTAAAGGCCTGAGTTGACTGATATATTTAGAGAACAACAGCCTTTTTTTTTTTTTTTTTTTTTGCTTCTGTTGCAAATTGTTTTTAAACAGATCGTTCATTTAACAAGTTCAGGAATGGTAAATTGGAAACATGAGAGCCCTTTACTCACACCACATGACAGTAAGCTCTTGTCAGGGTATTGTCTATTTAATTTTTTTTTTTTTTTTTTTCACACAGACCCTGTTAGTTTTTATGTATTTTTAGATGTCCTTGTGGACATATAGTAAAACATCACAGTTTGCTAAACTTTGATGTGTTTTTTTTTTTTTTTTGGGGGGGGGGGGGGGGCTTGAGAGGGTTCTTGCCCAGGGCGTCATTCAAGCTAGAACCGCCACTGGCCTGACCACAGTAGTCACAACAAGAAGTAGCAGGCATACCTGGATTAATCAGTGTGTCCAATAACGAAAGACAAGAAATAAAGGAACTGGTTTAACTTCAGGAAGTAGGGGGCTGTGCATTAACCCCATTGTACTATGAAGACTATTTTGTGACAGCCCAGACATTGCTATTATTATTACTAAAATTAATCTTTTTTTTCTTTAAGTGGCCAAGATGTTGCTCAGGGTGAGACAACGGACAAAGAAATGTGTGAAAATAAAAGACATCAGCTTCTCAGAATTAATCAGTGCAGGTGAGTGTGTGTTTGGAATGAGTCAGGGGTGTCCAATCCTGGTCCTCGAGGGCTGGTATCCTGCATGTTTTAGGTGTATCCCTCTTCCAGCACACCTGATTCACATGATATGTCTACTATCAAGCTCTGCAGAAGCCTGATAACGACCACCAGGTGTGTTGGAAGAGGGAGCAATCTAAAAGATTCAGGATCCCGGCCCTCGGGGACCAGGACTGGACACCCCTGGGATAAAACATTAAAGAGGAAGTTATAATTGTGGATGAAGTGCTGATTGTTGTGGTGTAGTGGTATAGTTAAGTTTAACATTTGATAAAAATCCATTTGGCTTTTGAGCTTTAGAGGTCAAACTGTAACACACACACATATATATATATATATCAGATCTTACAGAACTTGGTGACTCCAACTCCACAGAATTAGTGACACTTGGTAAGCAAGATTATAGTAGATGTTCATAATAAAATATAAAATGGCCATCTTCTCTAATGAGTCAAGTTGTGATGTGGGTAAACTAAACCTCCACATTTTGCTGGTGTACCTATCCTGATCAAGCAAATTTATAAAATATCTTCATATGACACTTCACTAGGTTTCTGCTAAAACACAGTAGTATTTTAGTTGTTCTAAACAAATTACACTTTTGGGGTTACTTTTATTTCTCAATTTCAGCATGACAGACTTCAGAAGACCACAGATTGAAGATTGTTTTCCACATCCAAAATAAAAATGGTTAACAAATGCATGGTGTTGAAGGGAACACTGCTCACAACATATGAATGTCACAGCACACATATTGGCCACATCATTTCTAATGACAATATACAACAGTGAAAAACCTCATATGTTTGTACTTCGTATTTTGTATTTGTTGCATCATGTATGTGGTTGCTTCGAGTTGTTTTTTTTATTATTATTATATGTGCCATGTATACTTATGTTTATTTGTGACCCTCAGATTTAATTGTCAAGCAGCAAGATGGTGACGGGAGTTCATCCTCAAGTCCAACTGATAAAAACATGCCAGTGTTCAGTAAAACAACTTATATCATTTTGCATGAGGGCAAAGTTGTTTTTGTTATGGTCGAGCATGAAACATTTCCATGACCATTTCCATGCTTTTCCAATACGTGAAAGCATCCTGACAAAGATACTAGTTCTGGAAAGGGATAAATTTCGACATTTCAAATGTTTTGATGTTCAAATCTCAAATGGATGTGATTCACATTTTTATGTTGTGTCAGAGAGTTGTATTTAATTTGTCAAAATTGTTGGCTTAATATTGAAATGGAAGCTGTCCTTGCTTTTATGGAAAGGTTTATGTGAATGAAGTTGTTTAAGTTGCTTATTATGTTTGATTATTGTGCATTTAGCAGTTGGTGCCATTTATAAGCACTTCTGCCAGAGCACTTTATAAACATCTATATGGCATGCATTTGTGCTGGAACACACTTTTCAATAAAAAAAAACAAAAAAAACAACTGATCATCAATATGGTGTTTTTGTAGTCATTTTCATTCATTCATCTTCTGAATCTGCTTTACCCTCACGAGGGTCATGGAGGGTGCTAGAGCCTATCCCAGGGCAAAGGCAGGGTTAACCCTGGATGAGTCGCCAGTTCATCGCAGGGCCGACATATAGAGACGAATGACCAGTCACTCTCACATTCCCAACCACGGGCAATTTTAGATTGACCATTTAACCTACAAGCGCATGTCTTTGGATGCTGGGAGAAAACCGGGGTACCCAGAGAGAATCCTTGCAAAATAAGAGGGGAACATGCAAACTCCACACAGAAAGGTAGGTCCCTGGTTGAAATTGAACCCAGGACCTTCTTGCTGTGAGGTGACAGTGCTATCCACTGTACCATTGTGTTGCCCATGTAATCATTTTCAACCCCCCAAAAAAAGATTAAATAGATATGTTAACTCCATGACACACTTCACATAAAATGAACTCCGAGCAAGAGTTGTATATTACTCTACATGAGATTAGTTTTTTAACTCCCAGAAGTGTTCAGTATTAACTCCTGAAAAAGAGTTACCTTAACCCTGCCCTAGAGTGTATTCGATGGTCTTACATGTACACTTAAAATGACTTGATTTTAACTCCCATGGAGTTTATTCCAAAGATCAGAATTTGCTGTGCAGACACCAAAGGAAAACCTCAACACTGAATTGAATCTCACCATGATGAAGCAGGCCAAATACCTGTGCAGATAGAAGACAAGACAAGATATGACTTTTTTGATCTCATCGTGGGGAAATTACAGTGTTTACAGCGGCAAAAATACAAAAAAAGAGTGCAGAAAGACAGGAAGAAACATTCAAGAGCAAAAACAGGAATTAAAGCCGCAAGCGGCATCTAAAGGCCCTCGCCAAGGGAACGTCCAGTGAAAGTATGCCCATCGCTCAGCAGGTGGCGCTCTAGCACCAAATTTCAGTTTCTTCTGATGAATGGGTGTAGGCCTGAGAGATTGACAACTGATTGAAATTTGAGGGAAATCATTGCTCGTATGTCCGAAGTAAATACATTTTTGTATAAGTAAATCTGTAGGGGGCGCTATGCAGCTAAAATTAAATTTCTTCAACTGATTGGGTGTAGGCCTGGGAGATGTACCACTGATTCAAATTTGAGCCAAATCGGTGTTCACATGTCTGAATTAATGCAATGTTCGTGAAAATTTGTAGGGGGCGCTATTGAGCGACATGGAAATTTCTTTTGATAAATGGGTGTAGGCCTGGGAGATTGACAACTGATTCAAATTTGAGCCAAATTGGTGTTCGTATATCTGAAGTGAAGTAATTTTCATAAAGGTAAATTTGTAGGGGGCGCTATGGCACCAAATTTCAAATTTTTCTGATAAATGGGTGTAGGCCTGGGAGATAGACATCTGAGTCAAATTTGAGCCAAATCGGTGTTCGTATGTCCGAACTGAAGCAATTTTAATAAAAAAATATTAAAAATTTTTGTAGGGGGCGCTGTATTGCAAAATTTCAGTTTCTTTTGATAAATAGGTGTAGGCCTGGGAGACAGATGTCTGAGTCAAATTTGAGCCAAATCGGTATCTGTATGTCCGAACTGATGTCATTTTTGTAAATGTACATTTGTAGGGGGCGCTATAGTGCGAAATTCCAATTTCTTTTAGTAAATGGGTGTAGGCCTGGGAGATGGACGTCTGAGTCAAATTTCAGCCAAATCGGTGTTTGTATGTCTTAGCTGAAGCAATTTTTGTGATGGTAAATTTTCAAAAAAACTTCGCAAAGTTTGCAACCTCGTCGCACAAAAACGGTGACACCGATTCAAAAAATTCGGCTAACTTTTGATGCCCCACTTGTCTAGATACTGTACACCGATTTTGAGCTCATTTGGCCAAACGGCTTAGTAGGAGATAGTTAAAATACAACATCAGCGAAAACGCTGACTCAGCATTTTGGAAATTTCAATCCAATATGGCCGACTAAGGGTTGGTTTAGGGGCGTGGCCATAATAACATTTTTTGTTTGTCTCCTCATGATGAATCTGTGTACCGATTTTCGTGGCTCTATGACAAACTTTATGTTGGACGCGCTCCCATTGGCACAATGCATTTCCACTTTTCAAGGGGGCGCTGCAGTAACATTTCTGTACCGACATCTACGAAACCTATATGTAAATGCAATTTCTCACATTTCTGAATTTTGTGCAAGTTTTGGTGAGTTTTCGTAAATGTTAAGGGGGTCAAAATTGAGCTCAAAGCGCAGGAGAAAGAAAAATAAGACAAATTAAAGCCGCAAGCGGCATCTAAAGGCCCTCGCCAAGGGCACATCCAGTAGAAGTATGGCCATCGTTCAGCAGGTGGCGCTCTAGCACCAAATTTCAATGTCTTCTGATGAATGGGTGTAGGCCTGGGAGATTGACAATTGACTCAAATTTGAGACAAATCAGTGTTAGTATGTCCGAACTGAACAAATTTTTGTATAAATAAATCTGTAGGAGGCGTTATGGAGCCAAAATTCAATTTGTTCCATTGAATGGGTGTAGGCCTGCGAGATGTACCACTGAGGCAAATTTGAGCCAAATATGTGTTTGTATGTCTGAAGTAAAGTAATTTTCGTAAAGGTAAAATTGTAGGGGGCACTATAGCGCCAAATGGCATTTTTTTCTGATATATGGGTGTAGGCCTGAGAGATCGACATCTGAGTCAAATTTGAGCCAAATCGGTGTTCATATGTCCAAACTGAAGCAATGTTACTAAAAAAATATTTTAAAAAACTTGTAGGGGGCGCTGTATTGCGAAATTTCAGTTTCTTTTGACAAATAGGTGTAGGCCTGGGAGACAGATGTCTGAGTCAAATGTGAGCCAAATTGGTGTTCGTATCTCCGAACTGATGTCATTTTTTTAAATGTACACTTGTAGGAGGCGCTATAGTGCGAAATTTCAATTTTTTTTATAAAATGGGTGTAGGCCTGGGAGATGGACGTCTGAGTCAAATTTGAGCCAAATCGGTGTTTGTATGTCTGAGCTGAAGCAATTTTTGTAATGTTAAATTCGCGAAGAAACTTTGCAAAGTTTGCGACGTCGTCACACAAAAACTGTGACACCTATCCAAAAAATTTGGCTAACTTTTGATGCCCCACTTCTCTAGATACTGATTCTGATGAATGGGCGTAGGCCTGGTAGATTTACAATTGATTCAAATTTGAGCCAAATCGGTGTTCATATGTCTGAATTAATGCAATTTTCGTGAAGGTAAGTTTGTAGGGGGCGCTACTGAGCGACATGGCAATTTCTTCTGATAAATGGGTTTAGGCCTGGGAGATTGACAACTGATTCAAATTTGAGCCAAATTGGTGTTCGTATATCTGAAGTGAAGTAATTTTCGTAAAGGTAAATTTGTAGGGGGCGCTATGGCACCAAATTTCAAATTTTTCTGATAAATGGGTGTAGGCCTGGGAGATAGACATCTGAGTCAAATCTGAGCCAAATCGGTGTTCGTATGTCCGAACTGAAGCAATTTTAATAAAAAATATAAAAAATTTTTGTAGGGGGTGCTGTAGTGCAAAATTTCAGTTTCTTTTGACAGATAGGTGTAGGCCTGGGAGACAGATGTCTGAGTCAAATTTCAGCCAAATCAGTGTTCGTATGTCCGAACTGATGTCATTTTTGTAAATGTACATTTGTAGGGGGCGCTATAGTGCGAAATTTCAATTTCTTTTAATAAATGGGTGTAGGCCTGGGAGATGGACGTCTGAGTCAAATTTCAGCCAAATCGGTGTTTGTATGTCTTAGCTGAAGCAATTTTTGTGATGGTAAATTTTCGAAAAAACTTTGCAAAATTTGCAACCTCGTCGCACAAAAACGGTGACACCGATTCAAAAAATTCGGCTAACTTTTGATGCCCCACTTGTCTAGATACTGTACAACGATTTTGAGCTCATTTGGCCAAACGGCTTAGTAAGAGATAGTTAAAATACAACGTCAGCGAAAACGCTGACTCAGCATTTTGGAAATTTCAATCCAATATGGCCGACTAAGGGTGGGTTTAGGGGCGTGGCCATAATAACATTTTTTGTTTGTCTCCTCATGATGAATCTGTGTACCGATTTTCGTGGCTCTATGAAAAACTTTATGTAGGACGTGCTCCCATTGGCGCAATGCATTTTCACTTTTCAAGGGGGCACTGCAGCAACATTTCTTTACCGACATCTACGAAACCTATATGTAAATTCAATTTCTCGCACTCCTGAATTTTCGGCAAAATTTGGTGAGTTTTCGTAAATGTTCAGGGGGTCAAATTTGAGCTCAAAGAGCAGGAGAAAAAAAAAAAAAAAATTAAAGCCGCAAGTGGCATCTAAAGGCCCTCGCCATGGGCACGTCCAGTAGAAGTATGTCCATCGTTCAGCAGGTGGCACTCTAGCACCAAATTTCAATGTCTTCTGATGAATGGGTGTAGGCCTGGGAGATCGACAACTGATTCAAATTTGAGGCAAATCTTTGTTTGTATGTCCGAACTAAAGAAAGTTTTGTATAAGTAAATCTGTAGGGGGCGCTATGCAGCTAAAAATAAATTTCTACCATTGAATGGGTGTAGGCCTGTGAGATGTACCACTGAGTCAAATTTGAGCCAAATCGGTGTTCATATGTCTGAATTAATGCAATGTTCGTGAAGGTAAATTTGTAGGGGGCGCTACTGAGCGAAGTGGCAATTTGTTTTGATAAATGGGTGTAGGCCTGGGAGATTGACAACTGATTCAAATTTGAGCCAAATTGGTGTTCGCATGTCTAACGTGAAGTAATTTTCGTAAAGGTAACATTGTAGGGGGCGCTATGGCGCCGAATTTAAAATTTTTCTGATAAATGGGTGTAGGCCTGGGATATAGACGTCTGACTCAAATTTGAGCCAAATCGGTGTTCATATGTCCGAACCTGAAGCAATTTTAATAAAAAATATTAAACATTTTTGTAGGGGGCGCTGTAGTGCAAAATTTCAGTTTCTTTTGATAAATAGGTGTAGGCCTTTGAGACAGATGTCTGAGTCAAATTTGAGCCAAATCGGTGTTCGTATGTCCGAACTGATGTCATTTTTGTAAATGTACATTTGTAGGGGGCGCTATAGTGCGAAATTTCAATTTCTTTTAATAAATGGGTGTAGGCCTGGGAGATGGACGTCTGAGTCAAATTTCAGCCAAATCGCTGTTCGTATGTCTGAGCTGAAGCAATTTTTATGATGGTAAATTTTCGAAAAAACTTCGCAAAGTTTGCAACCTCGTCACACAAAAATGGTGATGCCGATTCAAAAAATTCGGCTAATTTTTGATGCCCCACTTCTCTAGATACTGTACACTGATTTTGAGCTCATTCGGCCAAACGGCTTAGTTGGAGATAGTTAAAATACAACTTCAGCGAAAACGCTGACTCAGCATTTTGGAAATTTCAATCCAATATGGCCGACTAAGGGTTGGTTTAGGGGCGTGGCCATAATAATATTTTTTGTTTGTCTCCTCATGATGAATCTGTCTATCGATTTTCGTGGCTCTACGACAAACTTTATGTTGGACGCGCTCCCATTGGCGCAATGCATTTCCACTTTTCAAGGGGGCGCTGCCGCAACGTTTCTTTACCGACATCTACGAAACCTATATGTAAATTCAATTTCTCACACTTCTGAATTTTAGGCGAAATTTGGTGAGTTTTCGTAAATGTTCAGAGGGTCAAAATTGAGCTCAAAGCGCAGGAGAAAGAAAAATAAGACAAAAAAAAAAAAATAATAAAAAAATAAAAATAATAATAATCTGAGCAAGAACAATATAGCCGTTTCTATGGCAACCACGTATTTGCCCTTTTTTGAAAGTTCTCGAGGTCCCCCACATGTGTGTGGGGTCAGATGTCACCTGTCGTGCACTTACACACATGTGACTGACCCCGAGTGGGCGTGTCCCATTGACTCCCATTCATTCTGAGCAGGTGTAAATATGTGATTTGTGCACATGTCATACACATCGTCGGAAAGGTCTCAGTGCCGTGAATGTGAATATGTGTGAGAGTGGTGACAGTGGCGAAAGGCGACCGCGTCACTGGCGATTTCGTCCCCATGCGCCCACTGCAGACTCAATAGGCCCTGCGCCGGCTTTCCTCGGCTCGGGCCTAATAAAAATAAAAATAATAATCTGAGCAAGAACAATATAGCCGTTTCTATGGCAACCACGTATTTGCCCTTTTTTGAAAGTTCTCGAGCTCCCCCACATGTCTGTGGGGTCAGAGGTCACGTGTCGTGCACTTACACCCACATGACTGACCCCGAGTGGGCGTGTCCCATTGACTCCCATTCGTTCTGAGCAGGTGTAAATATGCGATTTGTGCACATGTCATGTACATCGTCAGAAAGGTCTCAGTGCCGTGAATGTGAATATGTGTGAGAGTGGCGACAGTGGCAAAAGGCGACCGCGTCACTGGCGATTTCGTCCCCATGCGCCCACTGCAGACTCAATAGGCCCTGCGCCGGCTTTACTCGGCTCGGGCCTAATAAAAATAATAATAATCTGAGCAAGAACAATATAGCCGTTTCTATGGCAACCACGTATTTGCCCTTTTTTGAAAGTTCTCGAGGTCCCCCACATGTCTGTGGGGTCAGATGTCACGTGTCGTGCACTTACACCCATGTGACTAACCCCGAGTGCGCGTGTCCCATTGACTCCCATTCATTCTGAGCAGGTGTAAATATGCGATTTCTGCACATGTCATATACATCGTCGGAAAGGTCTCAGTGCCGTGAATGTGAATATGTGTGAGAGTGGCGACAGTGGCGAAAGGCGACCGTGTCACTGGCGATTTCGTCCCCATGCGCCCACTGCAGACTCAATAGGCCCTGCGCCGGCTTTACTCGGCTCGGGCCTAATAATCTGAGCAAGAACAATATAGCCGTTTCTATGGCAACCACATATTTGGCCTTATTTGAAAGCTCTCGAGGTCCCCCACATGTCTGTGGGGTCAGATGTCACGTGTCATGCACTTACACCCACGTGACTGACCCCGAGTGGGCGTGTCCCATTGACTCCCATTCATTCTGAGCAGGTGTGAATATGCGATTTGTGCACAGGTCATGTACATCTTCGGGAAGGTCTCAGTGCCATGAATGTGAATGTGTGTGAGAGTGGCGACAGTGGTGAAAGGCGACCGCGTCACTGGCGATTTTGTCCCCATGCGCCCACTGCAGACTCAATAGGCCCTGCGCCGGCTTTACTCGGCTCGGGCCTAAAAAAAAAATAAAGAAAGAAAGAAAAATAATAAGAATCTGAGCAAGAACAATATAGCCGTTTCTATGGCAACCACGTATTTGGCCTTATGTCAAAGCTCTCGAGGTCCCCCACATGTCTGTGGGGTCAGAGGTCACGTGTCGTGCACTTACACCCACATGACTGACCGCGACTGGGCGTGTCCCATTGACTCCCATTCATTCTGAGCAGGTGTAAATATGCGATTTGTGCACATGTCATGTACATCGTCGGAAAGGTCTCAGTGCCGTGAATGTGAATATGTGTGAGTGGCGACAGTGGCGAAAGGCGACCGCGTCACTGGCGATTTCGTCCCCATGCACCCACTGCAGACTCAATAGGCCCTGCGCCGGCTTTACTCGGCTCGGGCCTAAATATAAAAGAATCTGCCATTAATTTTTCAATTTTACATTATTGATAATATGTTAGTTTATCCTCTAAAACTACAGTATGTTGTGACATAATACTCATATTATTTACTAGTAATTCATTCACTATTTTCATTTTAACTTAAAATATAGAATAGAATAGAATAGAATAGAATAGAATAGAATAGGCTTTAATGTCATTGTAAAAATACAACTGTACAATCAAACTTGGACCCCCCCACCACCACCACCACCACCACCACACACACACACACACACACACACACACACCCAAAACAAATCCAATATTAAGAAAAATGCACAGAATGTAGGGATGTTATGTTTAATATATAGAGAAAAGGATTTTCTAATTGGTAGTGAAATGGACCATTTATTAGTGGGTTGATCCTAGAATCAGCCCTGATTGATCGATCTCATTCAGTGTCTCAGACTTACATAAAGTTTTGTAATTAAGCTCATTTGGTTAAGTAACCTACGATACAGAGCAGCAGAAGCAGCAGAACTGCCTGCAGGATGAATATTTGTATAATGCTGACATGTGCATCAGTCCTGATCTTGGTCATGTTGTTGTGGTTGAAATGAGTCAATGCTGTGCTCATATGGGGGTCATCTGGTTCAGCAGAGACAGTGAAGCCCCTGGTGTTCAACTCAACATTAATATTAAAGCCACAGGGGCTGCAGTCAATGTTACTAGAGTCTGTCGCAGTCTGATCTACTCTGACAGCAACATGTCACTGTAATTTGCAGTAAAATACCCGCTGAAAACCAGGATTTTAAGAAGAGGTCTTAAAGGGTTATTTTAAATGCTTCTCTATTATTTGTAAAAATGGCAAAAAGTGGCTATCAGTTGGAATTCTTTACAAATAAAATGCCATAAAATTAAATTCAGTTGTTACCCCTTATCTACCAGTACAAACACCGCTGCTATTACCAGTTCGAAGTTGGTTCAACATGCAGATTTTATAAGAACTGGTTTCCTTTTCACTGGGTAGGGTTAGGGTTAGGCTTTTGTGGTTATTAGCTCCCTTTATAATGTAACGGTTCCAGTTGTCTACACCCCTGTGCACTGCTAGAACTTGAGCTGATATTTCACACGACGATTCTAAAAAATACTCACTGCTGCTTCAATGCACACTTGTGACTTTGTGATAAATGTGATTTTTAAAATGAGTTATGAAGTTATTGACATTCCAAATCACCACATCCTTAACCCATAAAGACCCAGTGCTACTTTTGTGGCAGTTCTCAAATATTTTTTTCTCTGGATTGAACCTTTCTTAAGTGGTTTATCACCATTTATTTTACTATTATCCTCTGTATTTTGTGTTTTATCAGTGAAAATCACATATTTAAAGTTGAGGATTATTATATCAGAAACAGAGAAAACTGAAGAAAAAGTGACTGTAGTAGAAGATGATGGTGTTTCCACATTCACTACAGAGCCTCTGAATGTCCAAATGGGTCATATCTGAAGACCATGAAAAGATGACGTACTGCATTTTACACCAATTATTTACATGTATTGATAAGTTCAGTGGTTCAGAAGTTATTAATCATTTTAGATCAGAGATGTTTTTGGTCGCCAGCAGCTGTTAGGGTCTTTATGGGTTAATGAAAATGCTGAAAATAGCAAACAATATGAAATGGATGAAAATATGAATCATTGGTTGGTTTTCACCCACACAAATACTCTCCGACACTAGCTACTATTAGCTGAAGCTTTAATAGAGAAACTTACTGAAGCTTGTGTAATTTCAGCAGTGTTTCCTTGCATTAATGTTTTTGTGGAAGCCCACCACATTGTCAGTGCCAACCATCACCATTTCCTGTCTCTTAATCATCTGTAATATGTAATATAGATAATAGAATAACTTATAATTGTGGTCCAACAAAGACATGCTCTTTGTGTTCTTATGTAAAGTTTGTCCTGGGATCACTGTTATCTGGGGCAGGATGTCTCCTGGAATAATTCATCCATTCCAAAGTCAATGTTAAAGTCTATTTTATTGTCAGTCAAACCATGTACAGCACATACAGAGGATTGAAAATTTTCTTCTCTACCACCCACAGTGCAGCATTTCTAAGATAACAGTGTCAACAAGGTGTCAGATACTGTCATTGCTTCACTTACATGCACTTAACTGAACAAATAGTGAACTGACTTAAATAGTGCACACATTTAGTGTCTCAAATCAAACCAGTACCTTAAATGGTGATGATGTTCTTGTTTCATCCTTTCTCATAGATAACTGTGGTGAGTAGTACTCCTGTGTAGAGTGAACACAACTCTAGTTTCACACCTCCCCTGACCACTCTCTTAATTAACACTGGTGCATAAAAACACCTGTGTTGTGGTGTGGGAGAGAGAGAGAGAGAGAAAGAGAGAGAGAGAGAGAGAGAAACAAACAAGATGGTGATGACCAATCAGCCTGACATAGTGGTGGTGGATAAACATCAGAGGACAGTGGTTGTGACAGATGTAGCAATCCCAAGTGATAGCAACATCAGAGAGAAAGAACGCGAGAAGCTTGAGAAATACCAAGGGCTGAAAGAGGAGACAGAGGAAATGTGGGGTTCAAAGGCAGCAGTGGTACCAGTAGTGATCAGGGCACGAGGGGCAGTAACAAAATGAGAGGATGGCTCCAGCAGATACCAGGAACAACATCAGAGATCTCTGTCCACAAGAGTGCAGTCCTAGGAACAGCTAAGAGCCTGTGCAGAACCCTCAGGCTTCCAGGCCTCTGGCAGAGGACCCGAGTCTGAAGGAGGCACTGCCCAGAAGAGCCAGAAAAATATTTGTTTTTTTATTAAACTATTGAGCTATATAAAAAAATACAGATTTCATTTTAGTGTAATGAAAAAGAAAAACAACATGGCTAAAAAAAAAGTAAAACAAGTAGTTTCATGTTAAAATGAGTATGTGTGCAGAATAAACCCTAAAAATGTAAGAATGATTGGCAGACAAAACTAAATGCAGATGATGAAGAGCAGATGTGGATGAAAGTAAAGGAAAATTATAATAATACTGTGAAATATACACCAAACACAGCCGAAGGAAACAAACCTTAAACGTTTGTAATTGAAGACATTTACAGATGATGCTTTTTGTCGAGGGGTGACCATTTGGTAAATTGCTGTCGGGTCACATCAAAGTCGACAGAAGTTCATTAATTTCTTTCAAGAGGCTCCTGAAAAGATGAACGAGTCTGAAATTCCTTGAGGTGCCTCCTCTGCCAGATAATTGCCCCCGCTGGGTAAAACAGGAACACACACTGATTTATCCACTCTTCATTCTTTTGTTGAGCCTGTGGAAATGAAGCAACAGACACCTTTGACATCAAAGTTAATTCCATTATCATTCATGTCACTAATGCTCTGTCAGGTGCATTTTTAATGGGTTGCTTGAGAAAGTGGCAGAAATATCTTCACAATGCTCAGAAAATTGTCCTCCCTAAAGTTCTGTTATTTTATCCACATGTACCTCATATAAACATAGACGACCACTGTCCCCACATGACATCCAGTTAGTAACAATAGGGATGTGTAAAACTCACCATGTGAACTCTAACATAATTCTATCGACAGGGCAAACCCATTGGTGTCTGAACATCCCAGGAAGCACCTTCCAACCCCCAGGTGTCAAACATAAGGCCAAAACCAGCCCATCAGAGGTCTGTGGAATAAACTTGTAAATGCAAAAAATTACACTTCAGATATTAACAATCATTTTAGTTTAGGCACCAAATTCAATCCAATTCAATATCAAGTGGCTGAGATCAGCAACATACTATCCTAATAACCTATAATGACAACTCCATTAATGTGAACAATGGCGGTAGTTTTACAGGTATGTATGTCACCTACAAATGAAAGCTTGACATTATTTGATATGATCCAGATGAAATGATCAGTGATAGGAATATTAATTCAGTATTTGAATAGAACAAACACATCTGTCAGAATTCAATTCACTGATCAGAGTGATTTTGAAAAAGATTAAGCGGGATGGAGGCAAGATGGCCGCAGCCTGAGTGTGTGCAGCTCAGGCCTATCTGAATTATGTAATATCTTCTAATCCTCATTATCTCTGACACCAATACCGATTGTACTTGTTTATTATAAGAATGGCGGAAGATCAGATAAACCAGCTTTCGATAAAAACTGTACTGGATGGCCTGGAGCAACTCAAGTGGGAAATGCGGTCCCACATCTTCGCCAAGGTGGATCCCATTCATTCACAGCTCAATTCCATTGAACGCTCTCTGGACACGCTCGGTGATCATGTTGGAATTTTTGATCAAAGAGTCGGGAAGACCGAAGATGATATCCATGATCTCCAAACAAAAAATAAGGAACTACAACAACAAAATGTATACCTCATGGACAAAGTGGAGGAACTGGAAAACCGGAGTCGAGCGTCCAACCTGCGCTTCATCGGCGTCCCAGAATCCACGGAGGGCCGTGATATCCTCGGCTTCATGATCCAGCTGATTCTGGAGCTCCTGGGACGGGAAAACTTTTCTTTTCCGCCAACCATTGAGAGATGCCACCGCAGTCCCACCGTTGTTCGGAGCGCCAGCGAACACAACAGCGTCAGGCTGAGACCTATCCTGATCAAACTGCTCAATTTCCAGGATAAAATCAAAATCCTTCATTTGGCCAAGGAGAAGGAGCTGCGCTTTAAAGGTACTCGTATCCACATCTATCCAGATTTTAGTGCCGGGCTTACGAAGAAGCGGCGCAGTTTTGACGCTGTAAAGCAGGGGTGTCCAAACTTTTTTTAAAGAGGGCCAGATCTGATAATGTGGACATTGCCAGGGGCCAGTGGTCCCTTCAGACATTTTTTAAACAGTAAAAATTACATATAAATGCGCTGTTCTACAACATTTTTATTTTCATTGTCACAATATCATTTTATTAAATGGCAATGTAACCAAATCTAAGCCACTCAGGTGTGAACAAATTAAAAAAAAAAAAAAAAAAAAACAATTCTGCCTTCCTTTCACATCTGGAGTCAGATAACATAGAACAAACTGTGTGGAGTATCTTAGACGTCCAAGAAGTTGATAAAAATCTTAACCCCACATTCATTTTAAACATGACTTGTATGAGTAATCATTACTCATATATTACTCAGTAATGTAAAGTCTGTTAGCGTTTAAGATGAAAACATATGACTCTTACTCTCGTCTTTCACAAAATCATTCAGAAAGTAATATTTTGTGTCACATCTACAAGTACATAACACCAGCAGTTAGAGGCAACTAACCTGGCAACTTGGTAGCCTGCCTTGGTGGTGAATTCATTGAACTCCCAGGTTCACATGAAGAGTCACTGTTGAGTTTAAAGCAGCTTGAATTTGCTTCACTTTTTCGGAGCGCTCACTCCCTGCTAGCTTGTCGTATGCGTTAGCATGTTTTGTCTGCTAGTGTCTCTTTACATTGAATTCCTTAAACAAGGCAACAGTCTCTTGACAAATTAGGCAAACATAATTGCCTCGATTTTCAGTGAAAAAAATTGTAATTCCCATCTCTCCTGGAAGCGGTGGCCCTCACTGTCAACTTTGTTTTTTTTTAATTTACAGGCGCCGTGGTTAGAAATTAGCGAAAAAAGGTTCACGGCGAGGTCACAGAGCCAGATAGAGTTAGAGTGGTGCTGCCACCATGAGGTGAAAGGAGAAACTGCATTTTGAACCTTTTATGATTCATGTACTCGGTTCAACAGTCCAAGCGGGCCATAAATAATACATTCTAAAACCCAAGCTGTGGGCCGTATAAAATCTGACCGTTGGCCGTGATTGGCCCCCGGGCCGGACTTTGGACATGCCTGCTGTAAAGCGTAAACTTCGTGAACTAAACATGAAATACTCACTCCGGTACCCGTCCACACTGAGTGTCATGGTTGACGGTAAACTTCAACAGTTCACCTGTCACAAAGCAGCTGAAACGGCTTTCATGTCTCTCACAAATCCACACATGTAGCTCTGGCCAGATTATTGATATAAAAGTATAAAAGCGACTGTTGTCATTTTCCTTTGGGAGCGGATAATTGAACTATGTTGCAGGATTCCTGAGTACCCATATGAAACAAAAATATATAGCAATATACTTAAAAATATAATGCATTATATTAAAAAATACATTTCCATATATGGGAAAGTAGTGCATATATGTTCCAGTATACTGCAATATGTGCTTTAATCATATATTGATACATGTAAAACATATACTGCAATGAAGACAAAAACGGCCCTATATTTTTTACATATAGTTTTATTGAAACTCAAATCTTTCCATTGACACAAGTTTACATAAAGCAGATATTTATCAACACTTACATTACTTGGTATGCATAATAACATATTTCATGAAAATATGCATCGTGATATACATGAAAAAAGTGTTAACTGAAAAAAAAAAAAAAGCTCAATAAGATGCCTTCTTAGTCATTTTGGCAACATAGGATGAAAAAATTGTACATATATATATATACTTGTATATATTTTGAAGTGTTTTACAAAAAATATAATTATATTTATTTAGTAATACACTAGACAATATATGTATGTATATATGCATACATACATTATGAAGTGTATTACTAAATATATAATGACATATATTTACATACATAAGTAAATATATTGTCATATATGTTTCAATATATGGAAAGCGGCAATTCCTTATGTATTTTTCAATATATTGTAATATAGTACAAAATATATTGACACAATATATTATTCTGTATATTTTAAATATGAATATATATTATACAGTAATATATTTTTCAGTCAGTAATATATTGACAGTCAATATATAGAAAAATATATTTTCTTTGCATAAGGGATACGCTGGATGATTTTGTTTATTTAATTTTTTTTTTCTTTCCTGTGAATTTAATTCC
Source organism: Sphaeramia orbicularis (assembly GCF_902148855.1). NCBI lineage: Eukaryota > Metazoa > Chordata > Actinopteri > Kurtiformes > Apogonidae > Sphaeramia > Sphaeramia orbicularis. Next base: position 48,512,326 of record NC_043977.1, on the reverse strand, counting down.
TGTTAAAACTTGTCACAACGTGTAGGATGTCCAGCTGATTTTTGTTTACATTTTCCTTCTCTTCTTCGGCCTTGGCACGTCTCGCTGTCAAGGATTTACAAAGACTGAGACACACTGTCCCCTGCAGGTTGGACGTGTAACTACCAGTGCTCTACAGATGACTGGTTAAATTCAAGCCACAAAAGAATCTGCTCTGTAAGCTTTAATAGGTGTCAGTTCCAATTTCAGACAGACCTGGTGTTAACTAGGTTTTTTTCTTTTTCTCTTTGTTTTTTTTTCTCCAAAAGTGATGGATCTAGAAGCTGTGGTTTTATTTTCTGGGTGGAGGGGGTTGGGGATAGTTCTGTGTATATGTGTGTGTCTTATGTCTGTTGGTCTGTTGTGTGTGTGTGTTTTTGGCTTTCTTTTACCTTTGTTTGTTTAGTTTTAGTTTTTTCTACTGTAACTAATAATACTTGTACTGTAATACTTGTACTGTTTTTGTACTGTATTCAGGGTTGTTTTCTCTTTCTCCCCTTGTTCTTTCATTGTCCTTTTCTTTTTTTTTTTTTTTCTGTTTTTGAACTTCTATGATAGTTAAAAGTGTTACCAATGCAGGCACTAAGATTCGATTTACAACCTGGAATGTCAGAGGTTTGGGGAAATCGTCGAAGATTAACCAGGTTCTCCTCCATCTCAGGGATCTGAATGTAAAAGTGGCTTTTATACAGGAGACCCACTTAAATGAAGTAAATGTTAAAAAATTGCACAAAAATTGGGTATCACAGCTGTTTTATTCATCATTTAGTAGTAATTCATGTGGTGTTGCTATTCTCATTCACCATTCTGTTCCATTTAAATGTGAGAAAGTAGTTACTGATCACAATGGTCGTTATGTAATAATTTCAGGCTTGATTAATTACATGGCTCTAACCTCAGCAAATGTCTATGCCCCTAATGTGGACGACGAGGGATTTTTTGTGAAAATTTTCTCCGCAATCCCTAATATTGAATCACATTGTCTTATTATTGGTGGAGACTTTAATCGTTGTCTGAATGATACATTAGACAGATCTTCAGCTAAACAGTATACTTCTAAATCTACTTCAACAATTAATTCCTTTATCCAGGATTATGGGGTATCAGACATTTGGCGTAGGTTTAATCCAAATAGTTGTGAATATTCTTTTTTTTTCTTCTGTTCACCATACATTCTCACGGATTGACTATTTTTTGGTTGACAACAAATTATTATCTTTAATTCAGAACTGCAATTATCAAGCTAGGGTCATTTCTGATAATTCGCCTCTTACCATGGATTTTCTCTCATCACAGTCAGTTTGTCATCCTCCATGGAGACTAAATACTCGCCTCTTGTCGGACTCAGATTTCCTGTTGTTAATTGGAAAAGAAATTGACTTCTTCGTTAATACTAATAGCACACCAGACATAAGTCATAGTCTACTATGGAAATCTCTGAAGTTCTACCTGAAAGGACAAATTATTTCATATGTTTCTATGCAAAGGAAAATATACCTAACTTCTATTAGAAATATAACAGATAAGATCTCAGAGTTAGACCAGTTATATTCTATTGCCCCATCTGATGATCTGTGTAAACAGAGGCTTCTTCTCCAAACAGAATTTGATAATTATTCTACAGTGCAAGCAGAAGACATGCTCTCGAAGTCTAGACATGCCTATTATGAATATGGGGACAAACCAAGTCAACTGCTGGCACAACAGCTGAGAAAGTCCATGGCTTCGAAAATGATACATGAAATTCAGGTGGGTGACACACTTACCTGTCACCCTGGTGAAATCAATAACGCCTTTATGTTATTTTATAATTCATTGTATTCATCTGAAGCAATCTATGATAAAGAGGAATTACAAGGCTTTTTCAATGATCTTAACGTTCCCCAAATTAATACTGATACGGCTAATTTTCTGGAAAGCCCAATTACTCTTCAAGAAATTCAAAAGGCCATCTTTAACATGCAAAGTGGAAAAAGTCCAGGTAGAGATGGATTTTGTACTGAAATCTATAAAAAATTTTCAGACCAATTAGCTCCTCTTCTTTTGAATATGTACAATGATTCATACTCCTCTCACATTACGTGAAGCTAAAATATCCCTCTTACTGAAGAAAATTAAAAACTCTCAGCTCTGTACTTCCTATCGCCCTATTTCATTGCTAAATGTTGACATCAAAATACTAGCTAAAATCCTTGCTACTCGTTTGGAAACAGTAATGCCTGAAATTATATCTCCTGATCAAACTGGTTTCATTAAAAACAGGTTTTCTTTTTTAATCTAAGACATTTGTTCAACATAATTTATCATCCATATAATTCTGCTGTTCCTGAAATGGTTATCTCTTTGGTTGCGAAAAAGCATTTCACTGCGTATGGAATGGAAATATTTATTTTCCACACTTCAAAAATTTGGGTTTGGTACGATCTTTATTTCTTGGGTCAAACTATTATACACTGCTCCTGTCTCTTCAGTTCACACAAATAATACTTTTTCCAATCAATTTCCTGTCAACAGAGGAACGAGGCAGGGCTGCCCCCTCTCACCCCTTCTTTTTGTGTTAGCTATCGAGCTGCTAGCATTAGCTTTGCGTCAAAATACTGGAATTAAAGGGATCACAAGAGAGGGCCAAGAACAACGCGCGTCTCTTTATACTGACGATTTGCTTTTGTTCATATCCGACCCAGATACCAGTTTTCCACATGTTTTTAATATTCTCAAAAAATTTGAAAGATTTTCAGGATACAAGTTAAACCTTGAGAAAAGTGAGTTATTTCCAGTTAATGCTGCAGCTTGTAATTATCCACCCGACTCACTTCCTTTTAAAACAACCAACCAGTTTGATTATTTGGGCATTACTGTTACTCAAAAATATTTCGATCTTTTTTCCATTAATTTTCAAACTTTACTAGATCAGACAAAGTCCACCCTACATCGTTGGTCCTCTCTTCCTTTATCTGTTGCTGGTCATATAAATTCTGTCCAAATGAACATTTTACCTAAATTTACTTATCTTTTCCAATGTTTACCCGTTTTTATCCCCAAAATATTTTTCAATAAACTGAACGGCATCTTATCAACTTTCATTTGGAATGGCAAGCCACCACGGCTTTCATGGTCTATGCTGCAACAGCCTAAAAAGTTGGGAGGAATGGGTGCTCCAAATTTTATCTATTATTATTGGGCTGTAAATATATGACCAATTGTTCACTGGCTTTATGAACATCCAGGAGCTGATGCGCCATCACGGTTACAACTGGAGGCAGCATCTTGTCACCCATCCTCTCTTTCAGCTCTAATTTTTTCAAATACAATTCCTCCAACTGATTATACTAAAAACATTATTGTAAAATGTACTGTTAAAATTTGGATTCAGTTCAAGCATCATTTTAATTGGACATCAATTTCTCTAAAAGCGCCTATCCAATTAAACCATCTCTTTAAACCACCTCTATTGGACAAAGCCTATTCTGTTTGGGAGGACAGGGGGATTAAGACATTTGCTGATCTGTATGACAATGGCATATTCATGTCTTTTACCAATCTTATTGATAATGTCAGATCCAAAACAGAGACTTTTTCCGCTACTTACAGATTCGTGACTTTTTGTCTAAAATGACACCTCAGTTCCCTAATGCCCCAGAAATAAATCCATATGACTCAATTTTAGAACGTCCCCAAGCACTGAAGGGAATCATTTCAATGCTATATAATAAATTTCTAAATATTCAAAATTCATTTTCCTCAGTTTTAAAAGGAGAATGGGAAACAGAGTTAAATTTAACAATTTGTGAAAGTCTATGGTTTAGCATTTTAAAGAGGGTTCACCCATCTTCCGTCTGCGCTAAACAGTCATTTATGCAGTGTAAATTTTTACATCGCTGTTTTTGGACCAATCAAAGATGGCAAAGATTTTCTCTGACGTAACCGGTGTGGCGCTTCTCCTGCTAATCATGTTCACATGTTTTGGTCTTGCTCAAAACTTAATACTTTTTGGAATGATATTTTTGCTTTGATTAGCACTGCTTTGGGTAAATCAGTGCAACCATGCCCCCTACTGGCAATTTTTGGAGTTTCCTCTCCTGCACTGGGATTATCCAAAGCCTAAAGTAACTCGATAGCTTTTTGTACACTATTAGCCCGTCGTATGATTCTGTTTAAGTGGAAGGAACCTCTGTCACCCACTTTTGTGCAATGGGTGCATGATTTACTTTTCTTTTTAAAGCTGGGAAAGATTAAGTTTTCTGTTCGTGGACAAATTAATTTGTTTTATCAACAATGGAATCCTTTTTTCTCTACTGTCAACAAGAGTGTCCTGCTGTCACCTACTTCCTTTTGATGGAGAAATGTGTTGTTGGTTTGCATGGTATTGACTCAGCCCTGAGTATTGTAAAGAGGAGTTGATAATTTAGTGTAGTTGATAATTTGATAATTTAGATAGTTTAATATTTATCTTGTTGCTTTTTTTTTTTTTTTTTTGGGGTGGGGGGGTGGGGGGTGGTATGTTTGTTGTATGGTTTGTTTGTGTATGTTGTGTCTGTGTAGTTCCCTGTGTATGCGTACATGTTTGTGTAAATGTATAATTTGAAATTAAAAAAAAAAAAAAAAAAAAGAAAACGATTAAGCAAAGACAGTGTGAACCGGTGGTGCCAGGCACAACAAACTCCACCCCTCGCACGTATTGTAGGTTAGTTTGGCATCGATCCAGCTGATGGCATCATGTCTATGCATGTAGTAATGTCTGCCTATCAGTTGCCTCTTTCAAGTAAATTGAAACAAAACTGATGTTTATATAGACATTTGAAATTTCGCCCATTGGAAGCAAATGGGAAAAAAAAGATTTTAAAAATTCATAAAAATTTTGAACTTTGTTGTACTTTTCCCAAACTGTAACTACATCTATTCTGGATCACTGGCAATCTAGAAACCCAATTTGGTATGAATTCAACCATAAGTTTTGCTGCTACAAACATGTAAAATTCTGCCCATTATAAGTAAATTGGAAAAAATAAAAAATAAATAAATTTTTACAATTCATAAAAAAATTTAACTTTGACCTACTTTCCCAAAATGTAATGACATCCATTCTGGGCCACTGGTGATCTATAAACCCAATTTGGAATGAATTCAACCAGTAGTTTTGCAGCCACAGACATTTGAAATTTCTCTCATTATAAGTAAATGGGGGAAATGAAAGATTTTAAAAATTTAAAAAAAAAAAAATTAACTTTGACCTAGTCTTCCCAAAATGTAATCAGATCTATTCTGATTACTATTACTTTTACTACCCAGAATACTATTATCTATTCTGGGTCACTGGCAATATATAAACCCAAATCCCACCATTCACACGTATTGTAGCTTATTATGGCATTGATCCAGCTGATGTCATGTCTATACGTATGGTGATATCAGCATATAAACTGCTTCTACACATGTGCCAAGTTTGAAGTAAATTGAAACAAAATTGATGCTTTTATAATTATTTAAAATTTCGCCCATTATAACATAAGATTGAAAAAATTCATAAAAATTCTTACAAAATTTGAACTTTGATATACTTTTCCCCAAAATGTAACCACATCTATTCTGGGTCACTGGCAGTCAATAAACTCAATTTGATTGAATTTAACCAATAGTTTTGCTGCTACAGACATTTGAAATTTCGCCCATTAAAAGTAAATGGGAGAAGAAAAAAGAATTTAAAAATTCAAAAGGAATTTCAACTTTGACCTATTTTTCCCAAAAGGTGCTGACATCTATTCTGGGTCACTGGCAATCTATAAACCAAATTTGGTTTGAATTCAACCAATAGTTTTGCTACTAGAGTGTTAACAAACAAATAAACAAACAAACCGAACCAAAAACAATACCACTTGCCTCCTTTCGGGTGGCGGGGTAATAATAGTAATTAGAAGAAGAAGAAGAATTAGCAAAAACATAACAGGTATTTATTTATTTATTTATTTATTTATTTATTTGTGGTTAATGGCATTATATGGTAATAACAGATATGACCCGCCGGACCTTTTCGCACCGGAACTATTTATCTGTGGTCGTGTTTTTCCGGATAACAAAAACGGACGATCCTCGCTGCACTTCCGTTCATGACACCGGACCAAAGTTGGGACAGCTGATTCTTTAATCAGTGTAAATCTTCTCGGTTTCCCTTCAGCGTCCTTTTGGGGCTTATTTAGTGTAGAAAGTGCCTGCTGTGCTCTGTGTGTGGAGTCGGAGCCGGACGCAGACGGAGGAGCGTGGCTGATTATGGTGTAGCACAAAGCGCTAGCTCTGAGACAGCAGGTAATAAAACAGCGCTGTGATGACACCCAAAGGTAACTGCGAACTTTGGCAACGGAGTAATAGTTTTTTTTTTTCTTTTAAAAAAAAATATTTTTAACTTGAGGTTTCGATGAGGAAATCACTGGCAGTTTCTCGTATAGTGGCGCTACATTGTCGTGAAATAAACACGAGCAAAATGGGTGGGAATGGGCTTTGCACCAAGCTAACTAGCTGTTATTAGCAATGTCAGCGGTCAGTTGTCATAGGTAATGGGCTAACTGTGCTGTGTGGCCATTTATAGAGCTACTTCACTCAACGGAGGGGTGTTGTTTTCCTCTCAACGTTGCCCATATTTTGTCGTGGAGCTCATACTTAATGGCACTTCTTCCTGATGATCATCTAGCTTTTGTCAAGGGATTTCTTTTCTGGTCAAATCTTAGTTATTAAATCAACTATGCGACTGTTGCACAGGCGAACTTAGCTGTCTAACTCTTTGAACCCTTCCGCTGTCACTGCTATTTCGCTCTGTTGTCTACCATTACTGCTTAACTCTGTATTTAGACGAGCCCCCGACACCTACATCCAGGTACTGTGTTTAACGCCGAGCTGTGGTGAATGACAGTCGGGGCAGGTGGACGTTGAGGCAGATTCACTGACACACTTTACTCGGACTGGCTGATATCTGATACTTGTAGTTTCTCCTACTGCTGCCTACCAAATACAGGACACAGTGTGTCTTTACAGGACACAGGCAGTACTACAGTCAACTTCTAGAGAGACAGGTCACAGCAGCACAGAGCAGTGTTACAGCAGTTCAATAGTGGGAATGCAACACCATCAAGACTCATACAGCTGTCACACTGAGTGTGTTATGGCGTGGTTATTGGTTTATACCAGGGGTCAGCAACCCTGATCCTCGAGAGCCACTATCCTGCATGTTTTAGATGTATCCCTCCTCCAACACACCTGATTGAAATGATAAGCCTATCATCAAGCTCTGCAGAAGCCTGATAACGACCGTTAGGTGCGTTGGAAGCGGGAAACATCTAAAACATGCAGGATAGTGGCTCTCGAGGGCCAGGGTTGCTGATCCCTGGTTCATACCATACTATGCCAGAATGAACTAAAGTCTGAATGCATCTGTAGTTACTCAGCTGTGATCTTAGCTGTGAATAGCCAGTGTTGTGTTAGAATATAGGGTCATCTTCTCTTCCAAAGATGTCATTTTTTGGTTGCTGTGTGGATTTTTTTGGCCGAAAACAGTGGATATGTGTACATGTCGTGTGTTGGTGTAGATGGCAGGGTTTTTCAGAAAGGCTCTATTGACCTGTGGGAAAAACATAATGAAACTATTTAGACTCCAAAGAATCTCACAGCTTGGCAAAATGTGTAAAGGCAACTGATAAAGAGGGAGAACTCATCAAAACAAAAGCAGGTATTTAAATTTCTGTGACTATGTTTACATGCAAAAAACGGTGTTTACCCCCTTATTCTTATAAAGACAAAATTCCTTTTAACATCTTTACATGAGTAATTAAAATGTGTATTTCTTTAACATTGTACCATTTTCATTCCTCCAAAGAACGCCTTGATAAGATTGGCTTTTGGATATTTGCTCATATCCATGATTTTCTCTGTCATGTTTTGAGGTAGGTGTGTTTCTCCTTCAGAGCTGAATTGTCAACTCTTGTGGAGTAGAGGTGCATGATGTATCCTGTTGCAGTTTTGATTTAAGTTTTCTTGTTTGGATATTAATGAAAAAGGCAGATGACAATAAAATAATGTAAAAAAAAAAAAAACAACCAACCAAACAAAAACTACTTAGCTGAGTGTCAGCAAATCCAAAATATCCCCATACAGCTGAGACTGTTAATATATCAATATATTTTTCCCATTTCTGCACTTTGATCACGCTTAATCCTACTAAATCTGGAATTTTGAATCAACCTATTGCATTTACATAATTACACACACTGATATGGTTACCACTATGATTCTGATTCGATTAATTGCGTGGTCTGATTTTAGAGCAGGCATCTCTACCAGGGAGGATCTTTGACTGTAAACCAAGTCTGGATTTCATCGCAAATTAGACAGATGCACTGTTTCATGTCTAAAGAGTGCTCAAAAATTGGTAATAATGGCCTTGCATCCTGTATGTCTTAGTCAGAAAATGCTTTTTCTTTTTCTGACAGAACATGCTGTATACCTAAAACCTGTCAAATTCAGAATATTGTCATATTTTGTAATAGGGCTGGATTATCTTGCAGTGTTAGATCATGATTGATCTTAAGATTGCTACTTTTCAGAGGGATCAAACAGATCATGCCATTGAAGTAATGAATCCCAGGGTCTTTTTTGGTAGGTCAATTGAGAACCAGTTCTCATGTACAATGACGACCTGGCCTCATCAAAACTCTCAGACTCAGGGAACATTCATTTCAGATGGTCCTGTTGAAACAGGTCACACTAACTTACAGAAATAATGTAATGCTTTGTTTTCCTGTTGAGTGAATAATGATAAAAATTACAGTCAGTCTGTCAACTGCAGGTCTGTCTTCTGAGCTCAATATGCAGTGAGTCACAGATGTTTTATGAGTTACATTAGAATGTAGAAATGATTGTGATTCATAATAAAAGTCCAGTGGGACAAATTAGGCCACAGTTTATGTAGTGAATGGAAACTGTTCAGCTGCATGTAGAGGAAAATGTGGACAAGTATTTATTTTATGTAAATATTGTCATTATGTACTAATGTTAGTCTAAAATAATTTTTAAAAAATGCAAAGTTTCTAGTCTGAGCACAACAAGCAACAAAAAGCCATCCCACACAAACCTGCAAAAACTAGAGAACAACTGGTTATAGTTTGGGTGGAATTCACCTGCCTTATAGAAGACATGAGAAAATTATGATTCAGATCATGCATCATTATGCTCCCTCAACAAATCATCACGGGATGCTTTGTCCGTATCAGCCAGTCCTAATAATGTCCACCATTATTTTTTTCATATAAACCTCCTCAAGACATCCTTGGAGACAGTCGGCTGAACATGATAATAATAATAATAATAATAATAATAATAATAATAATAATAATAACAACAATGGATTAGCTAGATTTATACAGCGCTTTTCTATGAATACATACTCACATACTCAAAGCGCATACAGTAGATCCATTATTCATTCACTCACACATTCACACTCTGGTGGTGGTAAACTACAGGGTGTCCCAAAAAAATTTATACACACTTTCTATTAGAGCCCGATCAATATGGGATTTTTGGGGCCGATGCCGGTACTGATATTGGGGGTAAAAAAAAAAAGCTGACTTCTGATATATCAGCTGATATGTCAGGTCAGCCGATAACCGATATATTGGCCGATATATGAAATAAGAGCATTGATATACACAGGATATGTACTGTACATGAACATAAATTCTTATAATACCCAAAATATGATTCAACACAAAGAAGCAGAAGACTACTAAAATTAAATAAGGAACTTTAATTAGTAACACTGTCAACATAAGGACTGTAAACCCACTGATAGATAAGAAAAGGCAAACTGTAAACAATGATAAATAAGAAAAGCAAACTGTAAACACAATGATATAAGAAAAATTGTATTGTTCTTTGCTTTGCTGGTGCTGGAGCCCTGGCTAACTTGCGCACTGCAGATGTTGCATATAGTGCCTGTGTAGTCTTTTGTGAAGTGGCTCCACACCTTACTCTTCCCCTCTGCCTGTGAAATGAAAATATATACATTTAATGCGTTTTGGTTATTAGCATAGAATTTGATTCTATAGTTGGCCATTTTAAAATAAAAACAAGTGGCTGCATTTAGCTGAAAGTGATAATACATAGGCTAATGTGAGGTGTTTTTAAACTAATACATTATGTGTTTTTAAAAGGCTAATTCACAAAAACATCTTACCAATATCAAGTAGTCATATTTACTCGCTAATGAAAAGTTCCATCTGCAGCCACTGGGTATTTGCAAACAGCTCAAAAATAAATCCTGAAGCAAACATTAAAAAGTGGGAAAAAAAAAAAAGTTGTTCACAAACAAAATAAGAAATAATCAAAACATGCATCAATATTATTAGACTTAATACAAGGGACTAAACTACACTGAACAAAAATATAAATGCCCCACTTTTGTTTTTGCTCCCATTTTGCATGAGCTGAACTCAAAGATCTAAAACTTTTTCTGTGTACACACAAGGTTTATTTCTCTCAAATATTGTTCACAAATCTGTCTAAATTTGTGTTAGTGAACACTTCTTCTTTGCTGAGATAATCCATCCACCTCACAGGTGTGGCATATCAAGATGCTGATTAGACAGCATGATTTTTGCACAGGTGTGCCTTAGGCTGGCCACAATAAAAGGTCACTCCAAAATGTGCAGTTTTATCACACAGCACAACACCACAGATGTCACAAGTTTTGAGGGAATATGCAATTGGCATGCTGACTTCAGGAATCTCCACCAGAGCTTTTGCCTGTGAATTGAATGTTCATTTCTCTACCATAAGCCATCTTCAAAGCTGTTTCAGAGAATTCATGAAGAAGACTGTGCGAGGAAAATGGTGGTCACACCAAATACTGACTGGTTTTCTGACCCCCCTGGACCACCTAATACAGTAAAAGTGCACATTTTAGAGTGGCCTTTTATTGTGGCCAGCCTAAGTCACACATGTGCAATAATCATGCAATCGGCATCTTGATATGCCACACTTGTGAGGTGGATGGATTATCTCAGCAAAGGACAAAGGAGAAGTGCTCACTAACACAGATTTAGACAAATTTATGAACAATATTTGAGAGAAATAGGCCTTTTGTGTACATAGAAAAAGTTTTAGATCTTTGAGTTCAGCTCATGAAAAATGGGAGCAAAAACAAAAGTGGGGCATTTATATTTTTGTTCAGTGTACATTTTATGTAACAATGTAGCTGCTTTCAAAACATGCCAAACATAAAATTACAACTAAATACATTACTTGGAACCTTTTCAAAATTATTTTAATGAGGACTTGTGAATTTATGAGCCCCGGTAAATCCTGCATGACAGTATGAAGTGACGTGGAACGCTGTAGAGAAGTCTTATATTAATGTTGGACATGGGAGTTAACAGTTGCATATATCTTTATTTCACAAAGATGCAACTTGCATAACTTTAAAACGCTGTATAATGGTCTTATATTAGATAATGGTGGACATGTTAATTAACAGTTGCATCTTTGTTTATCTCACAAAGATAATTTACACAACTTTAAAACACTGTATAATAATCTGATATTAGATAATGGTGGACATGTTGATTAACAGTTGCATCTTTGTGTATTTCACAAAGATAATTTACACAACTTTAAAATGCTGTATAATTGTTTGATATTAGATAATGATGGACATGAGAATTAACAGTTGTGTATGTCTTTGTTTATTTTACAGAGATGCAACTTACACGATGTTAAAACGCTGTCATACGCTCTCTAAAACTTGCGTGAAAAATTACTAGAATGTTCTCTTTGGCGTACCCTGACAGCGTGTTTCTGCAAAGACGTTTTTCTCATGGGGCACTAAAGTGTAGTGTTATATTGTTTTACAAAGTCACAGCTTACCATGGAGTCAAATAAATGCAGTTTCTTTCACCATTTCTCTCATCGTCTTCTCTGTTGCAGCCGAGTGAGTGCGAAACGTGTTGGTGTACTTCGCTGGTCTGTGTGAGGGGGAAGGGCCAGGTATTCGGGCAGTGTGCAGCACACAGACACAGGAACGGAGCAACAGAATCGCTGCGCAGCAAAAATCTTAAATTAATATATCAGTTACTTATTGACCGATGTTGATTAATCGGTGATAAGGTATAATCGGCCCGATTAATCAGTTGGGCTCTACTTTCAATAATTGTAAAGTAGGTGTTTATTAAAATTCGTTTCATTTTCAAAATGTAATAGAATTTACAAACATCATTTTATTGTTTTGTCACCGCCTGTTGTCAATCTGACGTCCGTTCTGGTCCAGACACTGCTGACAACGCGGAGCAATGTAATCGCACAGAGTAAAATTACTCTGAAATTTTCTCTGCACTTCTGCCTTTTCATACTTCCAGTAGCATTTTAGAATGAATTTTCTTTCTTCAAAGTTTAGTCTGGCTGCCTTCATTAATTCCCATGGGTTTAATCTGCAAAGAAAAAACAAACAATTGAGTTATTAGCTGCTGAAATGTGTATACATTTTTTTTTAGGACACTCTGTACATATGTAGCCAATTTTTCTTTTTTTTGCATTTCACCAGATCACTGTCAATTATCTTACAGGATAAAAAAAAAAATCACCCTTTAAAATATGATTCACTGTTTATCATGATAGTTACTGATATCAACTGATATGAAACTGTTTCTCATTAGAACTTTAGCTGCATCCACCAGTTTCTGCATTGCCTGAGCATTGCTCCTCTCTCCTGCCTCAGCCACTCTGCCACCTCACCTTCATTTGGGATTGGTCATTCAGGCAGACATTTGTGATATTGCACATATTTGCATTGTGCTGACTGTGAAAATGCATTGAATCAGTCAGCCCTGGCAAAAGCTTGGAAAAAAAATAAATAAATAAAAATAAAAAAAAAAAAAAAATATATATATATATATATATATATATATATATATATATATATATATATATAAATGATCATCATTGAAAGCAGCACAAAGATGAGAAACATTCTAGAAGTAGAAGTAAGAAGAGTAAAGACAAGAGCCCTGTCAAGCCGACTGTTGGAAGTTGAAAAGATAAAGTGTGATGTTTTTCCTGTGTGACTTCAACAGTAGTGTACTGTAGATGGGGTTTTAGCTGCAGTGTTGGAGCAGTTCTCTGGTGTGTCTTCATTACTTCTCCGATATATTGAGTCTAGGGATGTCATGAGAACCGACGCTCATGATACCATTCGATACTATGATGAAGAAAACCCCTATCTCAATCCTACCTATAATGCTATCAAGTGCTGTTCTACCCAAGCCTTTTTTTACCTCCTTGGAGTTTAACCGTCATGCCCTCCTCAAATTTACTATACTCTAGTGACCTTCGTGGACAACACACACAAAACTACTTTAAAATAATCATATGTCAACATTTTTTGTTGCTTTTTTAAAAAAAATAAATCTCTTAAGCAACTTCAGTGCTGCTCAAAACTGCCAAACATTCAACAGTTTTCAGGATTTTAACCCTTTAAAAAACAGTTTGATCATTTGAATTCTAAGCGATTTATTACAAAAAACCCCATAAAAAAACAGAATATTTTCCATAAAATAAATAGTAGGTGGATGAAACATTAGTGGTGATTAGAGCCTTGGATATGTCAAAGATTATCAACAAAATTGATTTGATTGCATTAGTATTTTTTCTGTAGTGTCAGATACACCCTTTGGTCACCAATGTGGACAAAAATGTACACGCATGGGGGGGTTGTTCATCTCTCTCTCTCTCTCTCTCTCTCTCTCTCACACTCACTCTCTCTCTCTCTCTCTCTCTCTCTCTCTCTCTCTCTCTCTCTTTCTCTCTCTCCCTCTCCCTCCTTGGTACACCAATGTGCCAATGTATGGCACATTGGTGCCATCTATATATGGCACAATATTTTAACCTGCTATGGGAAATTTATACATGATACTCTACATATTTTTCTGTCTCTGCTCCTATGCAGACCTGTGATTTGCTGGATGTAGGCCCACCAATGACCCATTCATCATGACCTGACCTGAAGAAAAATTTTCAGGCTTGAGAATTTTTTTTTTTGCAATCACCCCTGCAACTATAAAATCAAATCCAATGATTTTCAGTGCAGTCTTCATTAAGTTGTTTAAAGTCCTCTGGTGTCCATGAGTAAACTCTGCTTTTGGATTTTAAGGGCGTTGGAGGATATGCCATCAACATGCCATCATAATTTACCCATAGTGCATGGTGGTACAGTCAAACTTGTTCTACTAAGCTTATGTGTGTTTTTAAAGGCCTGTTGATGGGTATAATTTATAGTATTTTACAAAACATTACTCTAGCACAGGTTGCTAAGCTAATGAGTTTATTTCAGCCCTGTATCTGTCCACATGAAAGTGTTCAGGTTTAGTCCACATTAACTCAAGAGTCTGTGAACTGAGTCCCCTCCATTTACTGCAGTTTGAATGTAAATCAGAAGTCAACCTGTGGCACCACGTGTCCGTCCACAGTGGGGACTCTAATGGCTCTGGGCTCCTTAAACTGTTGTTCAGAACTTTTAGTGTTCCACTATAATGAACTGGCATCAGAGTAGCAGCTGCTTTATTGCTGCACAGAACAGACTTTTACCTCTTTACTGCCTGTATGTCACCAATGACCTCTGGGCATTTGGGTCCTTTTTCCTTTTTTTTTACCAAATGACATGTGATAATGGTCTTTTTTTCTGTGTTTAACTCTCAGGCATTTGAGCAGCAGTGCATTGGGGGCCAGACCAAGGCAGATCACAGCAACCAAGCCATGCTTACATTGGCCAGTAAGCTGAAGAGGGACGATGGAGGAAAGACAGGCCGTGCCTCCGGAGCCTCCGACTCCACCCACAGGGTCTCCATCAGGGACCGCCTACTTACCAAAGGTACCCACATCTCCCCACCTGTACACACTGTCTACACACTGTAACACACTGATGGATGAAACATGACTAAAGCCAAAATAATGATCCAGATTAGTTTTTATTGATTATTGAGACACGCACACCTCTGAAGTCTCTTTTTCTTTTTTCATCTGTTTTTATTGTCTCAGTCTCTAGATCTACGTACGTAATTGTATAACCTTTAAAAGCTTCAGTTTAAACGTCCAGTATGTCTCTGGAGCCATTTTGGATTCCGGCACGATGAATAATAGGAGTGTAATGGTGTAGGATTCACAGTTCTGTACACAGTATGATCATGACAAATATGACAAATGCGTCAGACTGACAGTCACAGGATAGCTGTTTGCACAAATGTAGGAACACTCCAATGGAGCAGGTGGTGGTACATCTGCATTTTTACTATTTTGTATTATGACTTGTGACCCAAACTCAAAGGTATATACCAAACGTGGATGTCTGTGTACCGTGGCTCCCCAAATAAATAGAGTATGGTGTAAAAGTCCAAGACTTCCGTAAGTATTATTTGGTCCTCCAGTGTGTCCTTGGTCTGTCCTGGGGTGGACGGGCCTGAAATTTGGTGTCCAGGAGGCATCCTGACCAGATGCCTGAACCACCTTAGAGGCTCTACTGTAACACTAATGCCGCTGTCAAATGGGCAGTCAGATTAAATGGCATTTCAACCCCCACTGGGTGAGGTCCAAGTGAAGTTGTCCACTTCATAAGTAGTCTATGGAAAAATCAGACCCCAGCCCTCAAAGTAGAATGGTTAGCTCAAAACAGATTCAAACACAAACTGCACTTCAGCCTCAAGTGCACATAAATATTACATAATGAACGCCAGCTTTAATTGCTCACACAAATGCAACAACATGACTTGGTGTTTTCAACTGTGAACCCCAGGATCATTCACACTTGTCAAACAGTCCTTCCATCATATATGTTCATGGGGTATGGGGGGGTGCACTCCATAACCACTGAAAACTGAAAATGAAACACTTAACACGCTTCGAACATCTGATCCGGGTTCTGTGCCTCTGTTGTACTCTATGTTGTCATGTGGATTGATTGAGAAAGGCTCATTCCAACGCAGTAGATGTCAGTAGCAGTACTTTGTTACAGTCAGACTAATGACAACGACAATAAAGCACATTTTCAAAAGAACAGTTATGGTATTAAGTACTCATATCGGTACTTGGTATCAGCAAGTACTCAAATGTAAGTACTTGTACTTGTACTCAGTCTGGAAAAAAGTGGTATCAGTGCATCCCTAAATAATAATAATAATAATAATAATAATAATAATAATAATAACAATAATAATAATAATAATAACAATAATAATCGCAGTCATAATAAAATACTATCACCCAATCAATATGAACCACAGACTCTAAGCTCTGCAGAAACCATGGGAAAACCCAAGACATTCATTCACCTTTTGAACTGCTTTATCATCATGTGGGTCGAGCCTATCTCAACTATGTTTCAGGCAAAGGTGGAGTTCACCCTGGACGTATCCCCAGTTCTTCGCAGGACGACATATAGAGATGGACAACCAATTACTCTCACATTCACACATGTTGAATCTTGATTAACCAATTAACCTATTAGGGCATGTCTTTGGACGGTGGATGGAAGCCACACAAACATGGGAAGAACATGCAAACTCCAGACAGAAAGGTGCCCCTGCCCCCCCATTATGTGTTATACATAATGGAGACAAACCTGTATCACTTAAAGAACTGCATGAACATGTGTATGTGTAGAACCCTGGAAGATGAGTTGAGTTAGTTCTCAGTTTATTCTCATTAATAGTATCTTGGCCGCTGAACCTTCTACTAATCTGGGGCTTGTTTCTGGGCTTGCTCGTTAATGTGTTAACTCAAAACATTATGAAAAAAGTGTGAAAAATGAAAATTTAACGCATTTCGTATTATCTTGTTTGTGGGCTAGGTGGTGAAAAGTGTGCACTCATTAAGTGCCTTTTAGTTCCCTGTTAAAGGGCTGATTTTAACGCAGACATCAGGGGATCTGCATTAGAATGAGGATATATTCTTGTAGCTTTATTTCACTTTATTTCTGTAATGTATTTCCTTTGATATTTTATTTATATTTGAAAAAAAAGATTTCTAACACAATTTTGATAATATCTTTGATAATATCAGATTTTTCCCCTTGCTGACAAACCCCCCGAATTTATCATGTAATTGATCCACTCACGGAATTTTATTCTCTGTGTCGATCTACGGCCAGATATAGATTACTTTAGGACATAGTACAAGAACTAGAGTCCTTATGATGTGAGTGTTGACAATACTGGGCACGCCCTTCCATGTGCAGAAAAGGTAAGTTATACTAAAAAAAATTTATGTGAATATAATAATTGTTAATTTTAACCATAATGCTGACAGATTCATTAATTTTGGGGAGAGATATTTTAAAATGCTGCAAACTTTAGAGAAATACATTAAATTATTTCAATTTACTTTCCGATGTGTTTAGCATTGCGCTATTATTCATCAGGAGGACTTTACTGAGTTCTTGCTGATAGAGCACAGCACGTCAGCTGTTCATTTGTATGCATTTGTATGCAGGTTTCAAGATTCCTAACTGTAAACTGCCAACAGTACATTGTGTGGCCATCCCATGAATGATGTGGGGAGATGGCAGTGGGTTTCCATGGGAACAACAGGATTCCAATGGTTCCAACAGTAGAAATTTCAAATGTAACGATTACTGGTTTAATGATAAACCATGGTAAAATTCTTGACGGTTAGTATTACTACTTCAAATTGTAATATCATTAAAACTGTGTTTAATTAACACACTTGGAAAAAATCACGGTGATACTGGTCATTTCCTGGAGAAGCAGCAGCACTCCAGGCACACACGTGCAGTACATGGCAGAAGGTACCCGCACTGACGGTGCTCTGGAGTCCCGTCCCCCCCGTCCCCCCCCACACACACACACACACTAAAAGTTTTAATGTGGATAATGTTTCTGCCACAATACTTTGCTTAAAATGGTACTGTTACCTTTATATGCACATTTGATTTCTAGATAAGGTACATGAAACAGTGAAAGTGTTCTTTCTGTACCAGTTCTTAAATCTGTACGACGAGATCTAGTCTTGAGCACTGAATGTAAAGAAAAGTATTCTTGGTTCTTATCTACAATTTGCATAAAGTGCAGTTACCTCTTATGGCCATAAGGTGCCATCTTTAATGCACATTTGTATTTTTGATGTTTACATGTTAATATTTTAATGTTTCTGCCAACAGAAAGTACATTGTGTGTGTTATTTTATTTGTTTTTTCCAAAATAAAACTCTGGGCAAGTTAGCCCAGAAACACTGCCCTGGGTGGCTCGAGGACATCAGAGGTGTTAATCTGTTATCTGATATAAATGAGTAGTGAAAAGTGCATCATCACTGAGATGTAATGTAGGTCCAACTTGACTTCATCCAGAGGTAACACTGTCTTTTTTGCCTGCTTCTTTGTTTGGTGTAGAGGATAATTCAGTTTTCAAGATGACGGGTTTTGGTCAGTCCTGTGAATCAGTGCTTCAGTTTAAATGTGTTTGTGTGTAAATCTCTTCACTTATTCACCGTTTTCTTCTCTCAACAGAAGTTGCAGAACTTGAAGCCAATCTCCCTAGTAAGTACCAAATCTGCACACATCTATAGTCATCACACACTGTTGAGTCACAGTCACAGCACAATGTTTACATGAGCATTTGAGCCACAACAACCCATTTACATCAAACAATTGCTATATATACTAATACAGTTTTTGTAACACTTATCTATTAATTTTCCAGTTGAAGAGGAAACCAGGTCTTCATTTAGTGTAGCTTGTGTCTTGTTTCTGCAAGAGAACCAAAAAAAGCAAGTTGTCAAAATTTGCCAAAAACTTCATTAGCTTTAAGCAGTAGTTAATTGATTTGGAGAGTTGTGGGTATAAAGGACAATATTTATCTAATAACATGACAAAAACATAAAAATAAAAAACATTATACTCACGAGAGACATTCATTATTTCTATACAAAATCCACTCTCTTTTCTTTGCACAGGAAAACTTTAATGTCTCATGGAGGTGATCTGTGTATTTCAGTTCCATCAATAATTACTTTTTTATGGCCATGGAGGCCAAGGCTGTGAGTCTCCTCTCTCCAGTCGTATTCCTTGCATAGGTTTTTTTTCTCTTGAGGGCAGAGAATGTCCGCTCAACAAGCTAGGTAGCATCAGGGTTGGCCGACCTCTCCTCACGATGTGCAGCATTTCTGGAAAAGTCCACCTTGAAAATGGATTTTTAAGTATGTTCGAGACTAATCATTTTCTTTTCCTCCGTCAGCCATTGTGGAAGTAAAAAAATTGTACCTCAAATGTATTAATAGTTCAGTTCAGTTAAGTTCAAATGAGCTTTGTTGGCATGAATTAAACTGAATATTGACAAAGCTATATCAAATAATAGTTTTGCTCTTACCATCCAATCAGAGGAAGGGAAAATACTGACAATATTGTGGGCCAGCTAATTGTGACACTGAAATCTGATTGGTTAGAGATACCCTCGATGATATACAGTTTAAGTTACATCAGCCAGCATTACTGATTCTGATTCTGAAGGCCCTGGGCAGCTTAAATTTACTGTGGCAGCACATAGACTGAAATCTGATCGGACAAAATGTCTTACATTCACATACTGGAAGCAGTACAGCCGAGAGAAATGCTATGAAATGAAGAGAATAGTCTATTGGGAATAAATTAATACAGTTTCACAGAACAAACATTATATTTTAGGTTGTAAATATAAGTTAGTGTTTCTGATTGTGTTTTGGCCATCAGAGAAAGCCTTGCTGGCCCTGATGGCCCACCACTGGTATTAACATGTAATGGTTGTTAAAACATTTTTTTTTGCCCTAAATGTGCAGAGATCCCACAGTCATGAAATACCTGTTAATTGTCATATTCAGTCCTGGAACTGTAATAAAATTAAGTAAAATCATCAATCAAGGGTTGGAACAGTTATGGAATGTCATATTTAGGATTACAAACTCCTTACCTTTTTAAAGCAGCACAATGGAACTTTTGCTTGCAGGGTCCCCCGAAAGTCAAGAAACTGTATGTCTGTAACAACTATTGCAAAAATCTGTATCTTGGTAATACTTGTGCATTTGTTGACAAGCCATAAATGCCAGCAAACTTCTGGAGGCAAGACAGTTAATGTCAGTTTAACCATTGCTTCAGGCCAGGTAAAGTAGCCTTACAGCATTTTATGTTTTTTAAAAATATCATAAACGAAAATAAACTACAAATGAACAGATCTGTATTACAACGGCATACTAGGGCCACATAGGAAAAATAACACTTGACAGTACAAGAATAAAGCCATAATATTATGAGAATAACGTCGTAATTTAAAAACTCAGTCCGTTCCTCTTCCGTGTAAGAGGCAATTTGCTTCAAATCCAGTCGAGTCTGACAACGAAGCAAACCAAAACATGTGCAAACTTGCTTCGAAGTCCTTAGACTAATGGTAATGTGTCGATGGTGGGCTAATAGGCTCAGTATTTTGCCATGCGTAAACCCCAAATGAAAGTATAACCTCACAAAATATTCCAAATTCTCCATTATGGGATGAGTGGGTCCGACTTTACTCTTTTAATATTATGGCTTTATTCTCGAAATATGATGACATTATTCTCATAATATTACAACTTCATTCTCATAAAATTATGACTCTTTTTGTATTCAACTTTATTCTCATAAAGTTATGGGTTTTATCTTGATATTTTTTGACTTTATTCTTGTAGTGATAAGTGTTTTTATTTTCTTATGTGGCCCTAATACACTGTCATACTAAATAACAGCCTATAACCGATTGCTCATTGTGGGAACATAGCTTTACTGTAATACAACGCTGTTTGCATGGTCATCATATTCATATTATAATACAAAGAATCGAAGATGGATTTATAATTTTGTAAATTCATTTTACATTAGCCTGAAATATAGTAAGCTTTACTCCAACAGTAACACCACCAGGTCTCCATCTTTGAGGCATTCCTCCTCCTCTTTCAGCTCACGTCAGCAAGAGAAAGCTGCGCCCGTATTCATCCTAGTCTGGCTTCTTATTTTTATTACTCTCACGCTTTCTTTTCTTTGTCTCTTTGGGCAACACCCTCACCCTCTTTGTTTTTCTTGCTGCTTCAGCCATGACTGTTAGCCCATTTGTAGCTTTCTGTCACTCGTAACTTTTTTTACCTGCCTCATCTTCTGAAGGTGGAAGGGGGATGTGATGTATGCTGCTAAGCAGTCAAATTTTGTAGTTCTTTTTGTGTAGGGGTTCGTACCTGAAACCAGAAGTTGCATAGTGCCAGTGCAGGTGATACAGATGCTCTGAAGTGATGACAAAAATGTAATTGAACCTATTGTGTGTTGTACCACCAAAATGACCTTGAAAATATAGTTTGAAGGCTGAAGAAGTCCATTCTGTTGCTTTAATAATCTGCATTTTAAGATCAAAATAGGCCAGGTTTTGTGTCTTTAAATCCACAATTGCATCTTTTTTTTCTGTCAGGAAATTTACAAATCAAGAGGTAGAAATGTCGGATTTAGAAGAGAGGGATTTCAAGGTTTTCCAGTTTGTGGAGGTTAATGTGCTTGGATGGCTTTTTATTGACATTTTCTAACTGGAAATACTGTTCAAATGCATATTTTTTTCATACAAGAATAAACTACTGCTCACGTCTGTTCGTGTGCTTTTATTGGTCTATTAATTCTTAAAAAGTAATGGAAAAGTGAAATTCAGGTTGTAAAAATGCACAGAAACCCTGAATATGGGATAGCTGTTTTTATAACATTTTTCTCTATGGAGCTCCCCATACAGTTTTGAAATACATATTCACTATTATAAAACCCACACTGAACCCTCCCACTCTGACCATGTGCATTTGTTTTCAATGAAGCCAGTGATGAAAAGGCAAAAAATGGTGATCAAAGGCGCTACTGGAGCGGAGCAGAGTGGGAAACTTTAGCCAGACATTGAAGTTTCAGATATTTGTTTTCACTTCTCGAATGAAGTTGGAGAACAGGGGGCTGCGGCAGGGGGACGTGCTGACAGGAACACCCTGGCCATCCAGATGGACGGGTCACATTGACATGCTGGTTGTGGGTGCAGAGACACCGTGCCGTTTCTCACAAGACACGAGATCTAGGCCACTAGGTTGGTGACAGAGAAGTTGCAAGTGGCATATTTGGCCCTAGAGACCCTAGTGGGAAGGGAGAGGGCTTCCATTTACCCCCTGACAAGCCATTTAACCATCACAATTACTGTGAAGCTGTTTAATTAAGGTAAAAATGTTACATAGTTCCACTTTAAAGACTCTTTTATTGGTTTGTTTATCAGAAGGAAACAAACAACAGTGGCTTTTTCCAAAATATGTATTAGCTTTTATAACTGATCCCAAACTGTACACATATCTCAGTACACTTTTACGATGGAGAAAGTCTTTTCAAACAAAATACTGTCCATAACTCTCTGGAAAAAATGTTTAAATTGGGTAGAATCAGCCAAATGGCAAAGTGTATCTCCAATTAATAACGAGGAATGGATAGGAAAGAAAATAGATGGCGCTCGTAGCCTGTTGATAGAATAGACTTGTGGTTGGATGATGAAACAATGCATTGTGAAACCGTCTCTTATTTAAGACCATAAACAGTGCTATACAGTATGTATACTGTTTTAGTCTCATGAATTACAGCTGATACATATTGTGGAAAAGGTGACTTTCTCAGTAATATCTACTCGTATGACTGAGCATGATTTTTTTCCTTCTGTGATTTAATGATGTCCTGAAGTATATCTGCTGTTTGGTTGTCAGTCGTCTAGTTGTTGTTGAGCATGTGTGCAGAATACATTATGATTAGAGAACTAATGATATTGCTGTCACAGCTGAGGATGCTGAGACCAAAGGAGTAAACGGCATGTCTCACTTTACTGTAGAAAAGCAGAACGCCTGTTAATTAACACATACACTAGTGACGATGCTATCCCACTCTGCATGTGCAACATAAACCATCACCACACCACCCCAGTGAATTATATTAGGTTATTTATAGACCTGCACCTGATTACGTATTCCCATTATTTCTCAGTGGAACAAGTAAGTGTGGTGATATGGACATGTTAAGTATGATGGTTGTAAACAAAAGGAACATTTAGCCCAG
This sequence comes from Sphaeramia orbicularis, assembly GCF_902148855.1. NCBI lineage: Eukaryota > Metazoa > Chordata > Actinopteri > Kurtiformes > Apogonidae > Sphaeramia > Sphaeramia orbicularis. The sequence goes on along the minus strand of NC_043977.1, from coordinate 48,489,159 downwards.
GGGTGTCAAACATACAACCTGTGGGCCAAACCGGCCCTCTGAAGGGTCCAATTTTGCCCATGGTATAAGTTAGCAAAGTGCAAAAATGACACTGAAGACATTAACTGTCAAGGGTGTTAAAGTCTTTTTAGTTGCAAACTCCAAATTTTTAACAATATTTTGCAAGTTACTAAATGTTTTGTGTCATTGTAGATCCACTGTGATCTGTAAGTTGTAATGCACATGTGTAAATGATAAACTGAGGTGGAATATTTTTTAAATGGCACTTACTGTTCACAAGAAATGTATGGTTGTTCAATTTCTTCACATTTTTTTGCCAAAAGATACTTTGCAAATTTAAACATTTTCATGGAATTTAACTTTTTTGTACTAAACCAAAGAGAAATATTGTTACCTTAAGTCATTTTTACCTTACCAGCCGACAGGCCGTAAGCTATTGTCGTCATGCAGCGTCCAGTGTTGTCGTCTGTCGTCCGTTACAAAAATTTCAGTCGTCGTCTTCTCCGAAACTACAATTCCGATTGACTTCAAACTTGGTATACAGCTTCTTTATGATGATGTCAACAAAAGTTAGGGAAATTATTTGGATCCGGATCTGATTCTGGATTTGGAGCGACTGAAAAATTTCTCCATTATAAGAGATAGGAAGTGGATTGATACAATCAGTCAGTAAGTATCAATGACTTTGAAAAATTTCCCCATTATAAGAGATAGGAAGTGGATCAATGCAGTAACTCAGTAAATATAAATGATATCAAGTTGAAATTTCTACAGTACAGCCATGATGGGGAGATGACCAAAAAATAATGGCCACATGCTGATCAGGATCTTCTTCTGGATCCGGGAACTTACGGAAAATTTAACATGGGCTCTTATGGGGGAAAAATTTCAATCGTCTTTTTCTCCCAAACTCCAGTTCTGATTGACTTCAAACTTGGTATACAGCTTCTTTATGATGATGTCAACACAAGGTATTGAAATTATTTCCATCCAGATCTGATTCTGGATTTGGAGCGACTTTGAAAAATTTCTCCATCATAAGAGATAGGAAGTGGATTGATACAATCAGTCAATAAGTATCAATGATATCAAGTTGGAATTTGAATTTTTTACAGATCTGATTGGAATATGACCAAAACATGGGCTATTTCTGTAATATAATAAATACACATAACTGGGTGATAATAAATGGCATCTGGATACATTTCCCAAAGCTTTTAATTTGGCCGGTAAGCTACAGGGCCATTGGTCCTATTTTTATTCTTATAGACCCTATTGAAAGAGAAATTCAGGTTCTCAGGAAAATTGCCGCTTATCAATTAATCGTTAATTGATCGATAAGGTCAACCAGTTAATGATTAATAGATTAATCGATAATTTGCATTCCTAATCATGATACATATCAGTATCGTCTATGAAAAAAATTATCCTGATATGATTTTTTTCATATCGTCTAGTCCTAGAAATATGCAATTGTGATTAAAAGAAATTTGCAATATTATCATGTGCAATAGCGACAATGGGAAATGTGCAATATGTGTAATAGTGTCAGAGGGTTATGTGTAGTAAAACAGCGTGCAATAGTGGTAGAGGGATATGTGTAATAGCAACAGTGGGATATTTGCAATATAATCATGTGCAAACCTTAATTCATTAATGCTTGGTGGGTTGCTTTGGTCCCCCAGTTTTTGTCTGTGTGCACTATGTGGTGTTGCTTTTTTTTTTTTTTTCTGTATGTTTTAGTTTAGTTATGGTGTTATGCTATTTGTAAGTTTTTTTTTTTTTTTACCTGCCAATGGGACTTGAGATAGAAATTAGCCGTATGGCTATAATCTGTAGTATTTATGTGTAAATGTTCATTAATATGAAATATCCCATTTTAAAAATCAATCAATCAATTAATAATGTCGATATCATATGTCACTAGGCTCAGGAGATTATTTTAACTTTTATTTTGGCTGTGACTGGAGAAATAGCCTAAGTCTCCAGAAACCAGAGAAGACTTGAGGAAAAGCTTACCATAATTTTTTTTTGCGACTCAGCTACATTTTTTAAAAAAGTGCGAAAATTGTGATTCAGATGATGGCTTTACCTCAAAGACATATGATCATTTTGTCAGATCACTCATCCTAATTCTAATGAAATCTTTATATGTAGGACATACAGTGTTATATGTAAATATATTTCTTCTATCTTTGTTGTAATCACTTTGCTTTGTGTGTTTTTGTGTGTGCGTGTTTGTTAGCAAGATAACTCAAAAAGTCATGGACGGATTTTCATGAAATTTTCAGGAAATGTTGATACTGGCACAAGGAAGAAATTATAAAAATTTGGTGGTGATGGATGGGTGGGGGGGGGGGGGGGGGGGGGTCTGTCTTGGCGGAGGTCTGCGCTCTCCGAGTGCTTTTCTTGTTTGATTTTTGTGCAGTATCTCTGGAATGGGTATTTGACACTGATACATTAACATTCTCATGGGCAGACATGCATAAGAGTTTAAAGGGAAACAGAGGAGGGAATATGTGATATGTGGCTGCATTAATGAGCAGTTGTATTTTGTGTATAATTGTTTTTAGCTTTTGTTTTAACTATCTCTTATTCCTGTTTTAATTACCTTCCTTGTTTTTTATCTTTTCCTTTTGTTTAATGTTTTATTCTCTATAATTTTAATGTAATTTTATGCCTCTGTAAAGCACTTTGAATTGCCTTGTGTATGAATGGTGCTATATAAATAAATTTGCCTTGCCTTGGCTAGAACTGAGTCAGGCTGCTCTCTCTTCTGCTTTAGACTCGGAGTGTCCTTGAGGCCTTGGCCGAATCCTACCCTCTGTTTAATTCCTGAAGCACTATTGAGTAGACAAAAGGAACATTTGCTTGTTATTATCACCCTTAACATTAGCATATGTACTGTAGACAAATGCACATGTTTACATGGACACAAATAATTGAATTGAAAGACTGACTAGAATAAAAATGCTTTATTTAAACACAACCATCAAAAGATTCTGATGTGATCATGTTCCTACGGATCAAAATTTTCCTCCAAGTGAAATGGTGGGGTTATGCCAAATGTTGGTGTGATCAATGTGCATGTAAACACTTGTTCTGAAGTTTGGGTAGAAGTTATCCTCACTGCATGTCTGTTACATCAGCCGTACATTGATGTAATGTATTTCCACCTTTTATGGCAGCAAGTGGAAGACAAAAGTCACAAGTGCAAGACGGAGGAGACACTGAAATCTATGGCAGTTAAAGACAAAGAGTCAGCTTTGTCTTTTGGGTGGCTTGTTCCTGTGCAACACAATCTGTGGAGTGTGAGACAAACTTCGATGGTTCAGTGACTTGTAAAGTGTATGGGAGAGTTTGATGGATGAAACCTGTTGCGAGTTACGAGCTGCCTCAAACCAATTCTGTGTCAAAGTCTGAGCTGTAAATGATAGGGCACACAGGTCCAGAGAACAGTGTGAGACAAAAGAAGATTCTGTGAGGAAAAAGAAACAAATCAAAGGTTTTACTGAAACTCTTCCATCATAAGTTTGTTGAGGGTGAGACTTCTCCTTCAGATAGAAGTCCGTGTCTGGGTGCAATGTACTGCAGTACCCGCCTTTGAACAGCAGGGGGGGATGTGGTGCTACAGGGATTCCCAAGGCTCCAGTTTGTGCAGCATACACATTCTGCATTTCACTATGAACACTGACAATATGCCGTTAACTTAGGAAAGGTTACATTAAAAGGCACAAAAGTTATTGTTTGACACTAAAGCAAAGGAAGAATGCGTTCATCCAGCTGATACAGGCTGCAACCCTTTAGTCACAAGAAGTAATGCACTAATACATTTCTCATTCCACTTGTTCCAGGTACATGCAAAGCCAGTTTTCCAGATGAGGACAAGCTGCATCATTTTCAGTTGGCAGTTTCTCCTGGTAAGAGAACAACTCCTGCTGCTTTCACTCATTGAATCCATGTGGAATTGAAGAAAACAATGTAATTTTGACCGGCACTTTAGCAGTTCTAATCTCGTATAAACTGTATTTTCAAATGCTTATGTATTTAAAGCAATTTTTTTTTTTTTCTTCCTTTAAATAGTCTCAGTGCCATATATTTGAAGTCAGACTGGAGCTGAAGTAAATGTCTGAGTGAGATAGAGCAGGAGAATAAATAAATATTTGCAAATATTTGTGATAAAATATGTGATGAAATATTGGTTTTATCAGCCTGGTGCTGTGTGGATGTGCTGCTCTGTCATTGTCCCAGTAAGTCCATGCTGCTTGCTCAGCAGTGTTCCAGTCTCAGTGGGCTACTTGTCCAATACTGTACAAACCAAAGAGACAAGAGCACAGTTCCCCAACTCTCTACAGGCACTATTACTTCATACTTCCTCTTCTCCCACTGTCACATTTATACACTTTATCTGTCCAATGTCACCTTCTCATTTCCTTTATTTATAGTGTCTAGCAGCGTAACTTCATTTTGTCTTTGAAGAAATTCACAAAGTGTGTGGGAGAGTAGCCCAGAGATGGAGCTGTTCATGATTCAAAATGAGCCAGTATCTTGATCATGTTTATTTTAAAAGGATGTGACAGTTACCATGTCAAGAGTGCAGTAACTAGTGGTGTTTACAGTGACTTTATCAATGTTAAGGCAAGCATTTCATATTTGCATTCAGTCTGCTTTGAACAAAAAGAAAACCCAGAGGAAAATGAAAAACAATCTCATCTCAGCTGAAAACAGTGGAAACGACTGCTGTGGTCAGATGAGTCCATTTTCCAGCTTGTTTCAGGAAGAACAGATGCATTTTATGTGTAAAAGATGGAAGAAGACCATCCACGCTGTTATTAGTGAGAGGTTCAAAAGCAACATCTGTGATGGTCTGGGGCTGCAAGCAGTGTCCTTAGCATTGTTGCCCAAAAAAAAACATTAATTGTGAACTCAAGATTGTATAAAATCACTATATCAATTTAAGCAGGTAAATCTAAGCTCTGCTGCTAGTTTGGTTGCTAACAGTGGAACAGCTAAATGCTGCTTATTAATTTTAATAGAACAGAATGTCATAATTGTACAGGTGGCAGACATATGGAAGGTTCCTTTATAATGATCATCCAGCTATACCAATCAATTTTTCCTGGATGGATGGGATTACAATAAACTGTCTCCACTTAATCTGTGACTAAATAAGTCTGTAAAAGCTTGTTGCCTCCTTTCTACATTCTGAAGTCCAAGTCAGCTGTTGTCAGACTTACTAAGTTATACATGTGAAATGGGAGACGATCTAACAGCAACTTCTCTGCTTTCTCAAGGACAACTGCATAATGTTTGTCAGCGTTAAACGGTGTTAAATCTATAATGTAAGACTTTGTTATGTAAGGTTCCTTTGACTTTGCATGCACAGCAGATTGGATGATGGTGATTTCCAGATTGTATGAGCAAATCTCCAGATATTATTATTTACTGAATTGACAAACAAGGGGTGTTTAATCATCAGTACAAGGTCTTGCAGAAAATTAATGTTTTTTAAAAAAATTGCATCTTTATTTGGAATGAACAGGTAAATTCATCAGATCGACATTGGTAAAAAAAAGACAAATGTCATTCCAGTTTTCGTTTTGCGTCCAGAAGATGCACTTCACCAGCCCATAAGGCAAATGAGTCCCAAAATTGAAAAGCCTCAGATCGTGGAACAAAGTTTGTTCATCCTTGTTATGACCATTCTCCGATATCTTAAATTTCACAGTAATTGCACTCAGGTAATCACAATGGATATATATTATCCTCCAAAGGATCATTTGGTTTGCCCAGAATAAACATAGCCAGATGGGGCTCATACACTCACTTAAAAAACACTCTGATACATGTTAATTAAAGATTGAACAACATATATGGTTCTGTGTGCAGAAATCAAGGGGTTGGTAAAATTTGTCCATTTGGATTCTTAATTGATAAGTCAATTTTTCCATCCTGTATATCTCAAGAATAATTCCAATCCAATCCCCTAAGGTGGGCAGAATCGGGCTTAACTATTTCCTTGTAATTGCTTTCTTACTTGCCACCAAGAGTGACTGTAACACCTTTATGTCTCTCTTGCTTTTCAGAAAAGAAACATGACCCTGGTACAGAGTGTTAAAACTGAAGGGTATTTGTGTGTTAAAAACTGTGCTCAATGAAGCCTGGATACCCCTCCAGAAAACCTTCCTCTTAGGACAATCCCAAAGGATATGATAGTGATTGGCAACAGTTGAGCCACGTTTTCCCTAGCATGTCATGTGTGCATCTTTATACTTCTCTTGATATGGTGTCTTGAAAAATCTAACGGTATGCTTCCAACAATGCTCTCTCCAGGCCATACAGCTGGATGTTGTCCACTGAAAGGACCAGATATTTTCCCACGTCTCCTCAGAAATCTCAATTCCTAATTCACTTTCCCATTTACCTTTAAAGTGAAGAGTGTTATTCTTATTGGCATGGGAAAGAGCAGTGTAGAGCTTTGAAATGGAGTTAGAGGGGGTCATGGACATGGCTTTGTTCAGAATGAGGTGAAATTCTGTCCGGAGAGTTTTAAGTCCATACATCGTCCAGGATTTAAAGCTAGAGTTGTGTCTGGAGTGAAGTCTGACTCGTAAACAAACCATCTGAACATTCTTAACATTCTATATATTCCACAAGAATTAATCACCTTCTGCCAAACTTGGAGAGTATGGGTCAACCAAGGGTTCCCCATCTTTACTAACTTATGCATTAAGCCCTTATCCCCTATTACAGTTTGGATGGGGAATTGATTTGCTGAAAAAATTCATTCAACTCTGAATGGAAATAAATGTTGTGATGTTGTAAAAGCTTATTGAAGCGAATGCACAGTCTCTGAAACCAGGAGAGTAGAACCAGACCGTGTAGCATCTGAAATCCGGACAGTGCAACCAGACCCAGAACCAGCAATATCTGAAACCAAGGGAGTAGAACCAGAACAAACAGCATCTGACACCAAGAGAGTGGAATCATAATGGGCAGCAACTGAAACCAAGAGTAGAATGAGACCCAGAACCAGCAGCATCTGAAATCAGGTGATCTGCAGCGCCAATGGAAAAATGAAACCCACTCAATGAGATCAAAGACGTAGAAATGTCTGTTAGTCTGTTTTTTTATTTGAATTCCACGCAGATTCTCGCTGCAGCAGTGGAGCTCTGCATTGATTAAGAAGTCTGCATCACAATGCATCTTAGAATTGAGAGATTTCCACACCTCCATGACATACAACAGACAAGGTAATTGATGACATTGACTGATTGATCAGTTGTCTTTCACTTGCAAACTCTAGTTTTAATAATGGCCTTTAAACTCCTTTATCTTTTTGAGGGAATGCAGTGGCCCGATAAAATAATGGCTCTGGAGCTTCTGTGTGTAAACATGTGTGACTCATCCATCTCTGGCTCCAAATAAGTGCTGTAACTTCAGTTTGGTTCACACAAATGCCTCTGTAAGCAGAGTGTGCACAGAAAAGCAAAGATCAGCAATTAGACACTTCGGTGCTGTGTTTAAGAGGACCCGATAGGCAGATTGTGTTCTCTGGGGACAAAGTGATTAATTATTCAAAATTTTTGTCTCTCCTATTGTTCACCACATACACACATTCACTCCATTTTCACTTATTTCCCACTTTCCTTACTTTCTTCCTGCCTTCCTTCCCATTCTCAGTCCATATTCCTTCCATCATCTCTTTCGTCTTCTCTCCCTTTCTGTTCAGTCTTTGCCGCCTCTTTTCCTTTCTTTCCGTCATTATGTTCCTTCCTTTCCCTCCTTCCTCCTTTCTTCCTTCCTTCTCTCTAACTTTTCTCCTGCTTCCTTTCTTCTTCTCTAATTAGTGTTGTGAAGATGTATTTAAAATATATTAGCTTGTTATTGTATATACAGACTGTTTAATTTGCATTGCAGTGTGCATAATTCAGACAGAAAATGAAAAATCCCAAGTGATCTAACCTCGGGAATTACGATATTTCTGATATCCCTTTTACCCAAACCAGTATTAGATAATATTACCCCAGTTTTATGTATTTGACATATTCTATGTATTCTACGTAAGCTACGTAGTTTATTTTATCTTTTTTTTTTTTTTTTTAATTTTTAATTTTTTTTTTTTTTTTAATAATCTTTCAACCTTTTTTGGTCCGTTTTCTTTTCTGTGTGTTCAGTCCAGTAGATCCTTAACTGAACTCTACCCACATGGTTTGTAAAGCCATTACTGTTTGTGTTGACAGCAGGATATTTCTGTTTAATTGGTGGCATGTGTTGCAGTTGTGCAGTTGAAGTCTGCACTACTCAACAGTTGCGGAAAAAGTTATTACACCACCCTTGTATTCTTTAATTTCGTGATCATTTTAATGCCTGGTACCATTAAAGGTACATTTTTTTGACACATAATGATAACAAAAATAGCGCATAAGAGTTTAATTTAAGAGCTGATATCTAGCCATTTTCCATGGTTTTCTTGATAATAACCAAAATCACTTAAGTTCTTACATCAATAGTTACAGCATTGTACTGCCAAAAACAGTGCTTTTTTGGCATTCTATGTTTTCTTTTCTTTTCTTAATTGCATAGCCATTGTTTTTGATGGTCTAATAATTTTTTTGACTGTATATATAAGGGTTAGGGTTAGCATAGGTAAAGCTTCTATGAGTTTCACTTTCAGGTCCGGTAGTGATGTGCGAGTCAGGTTTTTTTCAACCCTTGGGGCTTTTGTGGAATTATTTGACCCGACCCAACCCACCTCGCAAATAAACTGACATTCTTTTGACTTGCCCCAACCTGACCCGTGAGTAACCCATTGATCCACACATCAGTAACACACAGCATGGAACGCACCCCCATATAATACCTGGACGGATCTGTCCATAGTTGCGCTACAGGAGCAAACATAGAGCCCGTGGGCCAAAACCGGCCTGCCAAAGGTTCTAAGTTGGACCACAGTATGAATTTGGAAAGTGCAAAAATTATACTTAAGTCATTAAAAGTCAAAGGTGTCATACTTGTTTTAGTTCAGGTTTCACATTCAGCCCAATTGTGATCTCAAGTAAAATAATAGCATAATAACCTATAAATAATGACTTCAAAATTAAAAGAAAATTTCATTGTAAGAAGTCTGTATCAGATTGATATTGAATCGGTATTGGCAAAACTAATCCTAAAAGAAATTGGATCGGAAGCAAAAAAATCCAAAGTGGGACATCACTAGCTGTCTGGGCTACTTTGCTGAGGCTGCTGACCCCGCAACCCGAACCCTGATCGGAAGAAGACCATACGTTACAGATCCGTGCATGAACAATATAAGATGAGTGATCCTCATGCAGTTATGTTTGAATTTGGGGATCTGTGCGTGGACCATGGCTTCCATTGGTATCACTACTGCCAGCCCATCACAGATTTAAGGTCTGTGGTCATTACACGGACTTCTGTGAAAGACCACTCTCAAATTTAGGAGGAGTCTACAGTAGCCTGGAGGTGCGCAGCTCGGAAGCACACAGCCTGGAGACATGAGAGAAATGAATTTGATTTTACAATTTCCCTTTTTTTAAAATTGCCCTAATAAAAAAATCCGATTTTGATTTAATATTGATTAATCGTGCAGCCCTAATGTCATGTATCAAATGATGTCACTTGAGGAAAAGTGTTGGATTTTATTTTCATGCTAGAATAGTTGACCTTTGTATCATGTCCCCTTTAGCCCCAGTACCAGGTCAGAATAATAGTAATGATTATAATAACTGTGAGGAAAAAATGTTATCAAAAACAATAGTGTTCCAGTAAAATGATGCCAGAGCCTCAGTGTGAATGTCTGTTTAGTTTGGAGCAGCAGTTGAATGCTATGGCCTCGTAGCCTCTGACCCAGTGTCTCTGAGGAAAAGACACAAAAACAACTCTCAAAGATGAACACATGTCACTGTAAGACAAAATGACGTGCAGTTGCTCTTTACACTTCATGTGTACTTTTCTTTCTCCCTTCAATATGAATAAGAAATATGTAGCCCATGTTAGTTTTAAAAACCATCTGAATGAGCGTGTTTTTTCCTTATGAATGGCCTGTGATTGACAGGGTAATTCCATACTTTTATTTAGCCATATGTAGTGCATATACTTTTGTAATGTATAGTCATTTATATAGTTGCTCCCCCTTTTCAAGCTATCGCAGTTGCACCTTACAGTCAGCATGATTATGATGTTTTCCTTCATTCGGTCTCCTCTATGTGTTTCTTTGCTCCATTTAATTTCCGTACTTTCCGGGCTATAAGGCGCACCAGAATATAAGCCGCACCTGATTTTGAGTCGCACCGGACTATAATCCGCAGGTGTCCACATTGTGACATGAGATATTTACATAGAAAGATGGTAAACAGAAAGATTATTTAAATATTTATTTCCATACTTTAACTGCTTTTTTCCAAACCGTACCTGTAACATGGCAGTAAAACGTCAGGAACAGGCTGGTTCAAAAACCCGGAAAAGTCATTGATCTCTATCTTCATCTTTCTTCTGCACATTGAAACCACTGCAGTCGTCTTCTTCAGTGTTGGAGTTCAAAGGCTCCGTCACACACCTTCTACATCTCTCCTCTGTTGTTGCTCAATGGCACTTGCGTGCAGCAGCTCTATTTCCTTCTTAGACAGACACATTGATTGCTTTTAACTTAAAAGCTGCAAAATATACATTTCTTCGTGTGTTTTCCATGATGAGGGTTTGTGGGTGACACGCAAAATGACTGTTAAAAGTTAAGCTTAAAACTTCTCCTTTTCACATCACCTCTTCCACCTGTCTGTCTCACTTTTGTGCTTCCTGCTAGAGCGCCCCCTGGTGGCTGTTAGCCCATATAAATCTATACTTGATCTGCATCGCTGTATAAGCTGCAGGGTTCAAAACGAGAAAAAAGTAGTGGCTTATAGTCCGGAAAGTACGGTATATGTTAACTGCTATTCCACAGGTTATCAGTGAGTCACGGCTGGTCTCATATTCATACTTGATTATTTCTTTTTTCCATCCTGTCGTATCATTTTGTCCTCCTTTAACTCCCCGTATGCATGGTGTCAGCTTGAGTGTACTCTCTAATTACCTTTGGTATGTGGTTAGTTTTCCACTGCAGATAATAACCCCTCAATGGCACTGTCGCGATAAATGCAAATTCTCTCAAAAAAGGCTTTCAAAGTTTTGTGAAAATGAGGAAAATTTGAAAAAATTAAATCTCACAAACACCTTTACTTTCTTTAAATTTTTTTTGTGCCTTTTTTAATTTGTTCTGGTGGTGTATAGAGGGTATGCACATACACCCCCCGGGCCACGCCCCTGTAAGTCAGACTGAGTGGCAAAAACCAACCTGCTCAACATGACAGAGTATAGCAGTAAATACAGCAAGACCGGGAAAATGTGAAATAGGAAATTAAATTAAGGACAATGGACTCGACATGGATCCGTATGAGCTACCAAAGAACAAGTGGTCCACGAACATTGACATGTGAACTGAAATTGCATATCCTGACATCCAGGGTGTAGGGGATCATCGCTATTTTAACTGAAACAAATATACATGGTTTCATCATTACTGACAACCAGGGTCCAAAACTACGGCCCAGAACCAACTGATCCAAAGTCCATTTACAGTAGACAGTGTACTGACCTCAGTGAATATATGCATGATATATTGGTACTGAGGATATTTATGTCTAATTAATAGCAAGCACTTTATACAACATAGCTACAACTGCTTTGTACGAGCAGGATACGACTTTATTCTTGTAAATTATGATATTTTTCCCACCTGTTTTTAAATTATGATATTATTCTCATAATATTATGGCTTTATTGCTGGAATAGGATGACTTTACTCTCATAAATGAATGACATGTTTGTTAAATTATGATTTTTTTTTTTTTTATAACTACGAATTTATTCTCATAACATTGTGATTCTTTTTGCATTTGACTTTATTATCATAAAATTGTGGGTTTTATATTGATATTTTATGACTATACTCGTAGTGACCAGTGTTTTCATTTTCTTATGTGGCCCTAATACACCATCGTAGCTTTGTGCTGGATCACCCCTGTATTTGTAAAACTGGGTTAGCCTCAGTTTAAGTTAGTTTATAAATCATGTGTAGAGCACAAGGTTCAAAATCACAAAATGAAGACAAAAACCATGAAAGATCTGATCATGAAACCAAGAGCTTTACTATGAAGTAACGTTAGCCAAAACAATACATAATTTAAGGTATGACTTTACCCAAAAATACAGCATAAATTAACATTATGTTACCTGGCACAAAACAGGATCCACAAATCCAGGTTTGGTTTCTTGGATTATTGGATGCGTCTACTTCTCTTTTCTTTGGCTTTCGGTGCCTGTAAAACGATAGCTCCGACTGCTTTTCGAACCTGCTCACACAATCAATGGCACAACAGCTTTTCCCCATTCTTTACTGAATATTGTTCTTCAGTTTAGACAGTATTGAAGCCAACGCTGCCACTCATCTCCCTCTTTCTGCCACTCAGTGGGCGTAACCGTGGTGACTTCCGCTAGCGGTGACATCACGTACATACCCTCTATACACACAAGTCACATGACTGATCTGCTGTTTGCACATGTTCATGAAAGGTGTCAAACGCAAAGAACACAGTACATCATAAATTATTTTAGATGGAAAACGGACCAGAATACTCCGGTGCTTCTTCTTCTATGCTTATTTCAGTTATGTGTAATGTAGCTTATATCATGACTTTCTGACCATATGATGCATCTTTATTTATTCTCTCCAAACTAGGTTATGGAAATGCACACGAGTCATGTTTTCTTGTGTTTTAAATTTGCTGACATTTGATGGAAACATGTCTAGTGATAAAGGGAAAATGTTGCCAATACAGTAATAAAGAATACAAGATTTCATTCTAAGTCTGTGTTTTATGATGTAACTGAACTGGATATTGGGACTCCAACTAGAAAAACGTGAGTTGTGGAAAAGGTGAATTCCAAAAGAAACCAATAATATTGAATGCCCTTTGACATATTTCATGTCTTCTGTGGTCAACCTCATATCCCTTGTAAATCTACATACCTCACATCAAGGCTGATTACTTCCATTTTCCATACAGTCCCAACTTTTTTTCTATTGGAGTTGTAAATTGTACCAGGTCTTAATAACTAAACAATGGCTTTGTGCTGAATGTGTTTCAACCCAGTCGTGCATTACCTTTGACCTTGTAACCAGCTAATGAGATGCTGTTGAAAGGATGTTTTCAGTGTGAATTTAAGTGTGTATGTGTGCAAGTACAGTGTCAGATTGTTCAGTCCTCTGAACACGCTTATTTATGGCCTGTGACTGCAGCTGTTTTTTTTAGATGGATTTCTTCCCTTTTTCTCACCCTCATTTCTTTAATTTTTCCATGTTTTTCTCCTTTTTGTTATTCTCTCATGCTTCCTTTTTTTATCCATGCGTTCATTGTTTCTGATGACGTGTTTCTTCTTCCACCTCCCTCTGGTTTGAGCTGTTTCCTTGTTGCACACCATTTCCCTCCTCCTGTGTCTCCTCTCATTTATTATATAGCAGAGACTCTTTGTGTTTAATGTGGTCTGAAAAAACTGTACCTCTTCCTTTGTGGCAGTGAATGGAAGGGGTCAGGTTCACATAGGGCTTTTTAAAAAGCTTCATCTCCAGTTGGTCAGAGTTTAAGCATAAAGCCAAAGGTAGCGTTGAAGTACCAAGGGCATTATATTTACATACAATAGTACACTAATTTGTATCACAAAATAGGCAATTTAAACCCATCTGTTTGGACTGGGAGAATAATAGAGATATTTCACTAACACATATAATACATATATACACTACATATAGTCACATAAAAAAAATTATTGGACCACCCCTTGTTTTCTTCAGTTTTTTGTTCATTTTAATGCCTGGTACAACTAAAGGTACATTTGTTTGGAGAAATATAGTAACAACAATAATGGCTCATAAGAGTTTAATTTAAGAGCTGATATCTATCCATTTCCATGGTTTTCTTGATAATAACCAAAATCACTTATGTTCTTGCATCAATAGCTATGGCATTGTACTGCCAAAAACAGTGCTTTTAGGCATTCCATGTTTTCTTTTCTGTTTTAATCACATGATATACACAGGAATTAGTACTTGATTGCATAACCATTGTTTTTGATGACTTTCGATGGTCTAATACTTTGTTCTGCAACTCCGCGATACATAGAATACATGTAATACCTGTGATACATAATGCATATAATGCATATAATACATATGATAGATGTAATAGTAATTATTATAACTATATATATATATATATATATATATATATATATGTGTGTGTGTGTGTGTGTATTCGCTCATCCATCCCAATAATCAGAATCAGGTGTTCCAATCACTTCCATGGCCACAGGTGTATAAAATCAAGCACCTAGGCATGCAGACTGCTTTTACAAACATTTGTGAAAGAATGGGTTACTCTCAGGAGCTCAGTGAATTCCAGCATGGAACTGTGATAGGATGCCACCTGTGCAACAAATCCAGTCGTGAAATTTCCTCGCTCCTGAATATTCCACAGTCAACTGTCAGCTGTATTATAAGAAAGTGGAAGTGTTTGGGAACAACAACAACTCAGCCACGAAGTGGTAGGCCACGTAAACTGACAGAGTGGGGTCAGCGGATGCTGAGGCGCATAGTGTGAAGAGGTCGCCAACTTTCTGCAGAGTCAGTCGCTACAGACCTCCAAACTTCATGTGGCCTTCAGATTAGCTCAAGAACAGTGCGCAGAGAGTTTCATGGAATGGGTTTCCGTGGCCGAGCAGCTGCATCCAAGCCATACATCACCAAGTGCAATGCAAAGCGCTGTGGTGTAAAGCACGCCGCCACTGGACTCTAGAGCAGTGGAGGCGCGTTCTCCGGAGTGACCAATTGCACTTGTCCATCTGGCAATCTGATGGACGGGTCTGGGTTTGGCAGTTGCCAGGAGAACAATACTTGTTGGACCACATTGTGCCAAGTGTAAAGTTTGGTGGAGGGGGGATTATGGTGTGGGGTTGTTTTTCAGGAACTGGGTTTGGCCCCTTAGTTCCAGTGAAAGGAACTGTGAATGCTTCAGCATACCAAGACATTTTGGACAATTCCATGCTCCCAATTTTGTGGGAACAGTTTGGAGCTGGCCCCTTCCTCTTCCAACATGACTGTGCACCAGTGCACAAAGCAAGGTCCATAAAGACATGGATGACAGAGTCTGGTGTAGATGAACTTGACTGGCCTGCACAGAGTCCTGACCTCAACCCCATAGAACATCTTTGGGATGAATTAGAGCAGAGACTGAGAGCCAGGCCTTCTGTCCAACATCAGTGTTTGACCTCACAAATGCGCTTCTGAAAGAATGGTCAAAAATTCCCATGAACACACTCCTAAACCTTGTGGACAGCCTTCCCAGAAGAGTTGAAGCTGTTATAGCTGCAAAGGGTGGACCCACGTCATATTGAACCCCATAGACTAGGAATGGGATGTCACTGAAACTGAAATTCATATGTGAGTCAAGGCAGGTGAGCAAATACTTTTGGCAATATAGTGTGTGTGTGTGTGTGTGTGTGTATGTGTATACATACATATATATATATATATATATATATATATATATATATATATATATATGCGCACTACCGGTCAAAAGTTTTAGAACACCCCAGTTTTTCCAGAATTTCATTTAAAATGATGCAGTTTAATGTCTCAGTGTACTCTGAAATTAAAGCATAGAACAAATACACGATTGAAGTGAAAAAAGAAATCATGGAATCAATTTAGAAGCCAAAATGTATACTTTGACTCATCAAAGTAGCCACCTTTGGCAGATACAACAGTTGAACACACTTGTGGCATTCTTTCTACAATGGAAATCAAATATTCTTCGGAAAGTTCTTCCCAACTCTGTTGCAGAAGTTCCCATAAATGTGTAGCACCTGTAGGTTGCTTTGCTTTCACTCTTCTGTCCAGTTCATCCCAAACCAGCTTGATGGGGTTTAAGTCTGGAGAATGTGCTGGCCACTCCATGTTTTCAAGTGTACCATCTTGTTCTTTTTTTCTTAAGGTAGTTCTGGCATAGCTTGGACTTATGTTTGGGTCATTATCTTGCTGTAGAATGAGCCCCTGACCAACTAGGCACATCCCAGAGGGTACTGCGTGGCGCTGCAGAATGCTGTGGTAGCCGTTTTGGTTCAGGGTGCCTTTCACTCTGTACAAGTCACCGACCCTGGATCCAGCAAAACAGCCCCAGACCATCACACTTCCTCCTCTATGTTTGACAGTTGATGTCACATACTGAGGAACCATCCTTTCACCTACTCGACAGCGGACATAAGTCTTGCGGGATGAACCGAAGATTTCAAATTTTGATTCATCAGTCCATAACACCTTCTTCCAGTCTTCAGTAGTCCACTGGTGGTGTTTCATGGCCCAGGCAAGCCTCTTTCTTATTCTGAAGTCTCAGCAATGGCTTTCTTGCTGCAACTTGCCCTATCAAACCTGTAACTCGAAGTCTTCTCTTCACAGTTGAAACTGAGACTTGCTTACTACGACCACTATTGAACTGTGCTTGAAACTGTTGTCCTGTGAGTTGCCTATCACGCAAGCTGTTGACTCTCAGAAACTTGTCTTCTGATCCTGTTGTGGCATTGGGTCTGCCAGACCTCTTCCTGTCAGCATTTCCCCCAGTTTCTGAGTGCCTTTTGGTGGTGAAGGAAACTGTACTTACTGACACCTTGACTTTCTTGGCAATTTCTCTGTAGGAAAGACCTAGTGTGTGAAGTGTTATGATGTGATGGTCTGTCTCTCTCCTGTTGTTAATTGCCTTTTCCTCCCCATTTTTATAGTAACACACTACTTTATGCAGTACAATACTGTTCAAATAATGCTTACAATGGTATGGTACCAAAGTGTGTTCCAACACTACTTTTATGCAGACAGAGGGGGTTGTAAGTAATTAAGAAATGTTGGGACACCTGTAGGAATTGGTTGCACCAACTTTTGAGGCTTGATCAACCTCCATTGCTGCAGACCTGCTTTAGGTTGTGAACCCATTTGTTGTTTGCTGAAAAAGGCCTTTTTGTATAATTCTGAAATGTATATTATTTTTCAGTTTCGTTTAACCTTACCTGACCTTTTTTTTTTTTTTTTACCTCTGGCAGTTCACCGCTTCCCTTGTACCATTTCAAGCTGTTCATTGGACTTGAACTGCTTGAATTTTAATACAAAATTGGAACGACTGGGGTGTTCTAAAACTTTGGACCGGTACTGTATATAATACCTATAATACATATACACCTTAAGGACCAGCTGTTTAACATCATCAATCCATGACACATCTGTATAACATGTGTCCATCTGTTCCCATTATGTTTAAACACGATACCTCAGGAATGGCTTGACAGAGAGTCACAAAATGTGAGATTCTACCAGTCAGAAGTCACTGACCTGGTCCTGGTTAGATTTTAGTGGTTAAAGGTCAAGGGTCAAGCTTGTTGTCACCTCACAAAATACATTTTTGGCCACACAGGGCTCAAAATTAACTTTTTGACCTAGGAGCACTGTGCTCCTAACCCTAAAAAGTTAGGAGCACAGGCTAAAATCTAGGCGCACCACTATTATATAAAAAATTTGGAGAACAAGCAAAACTCTTGGCCATACCAAGTAATATTCCTATATGTATTTAAGCAATGTTAACAACCTAGAATAAAGTATTTGAATAGAGTATGAAAGAAAAAGCTTACATTGACACAGGTGCAAAACAATTGTCAATGTGTGGTATATACTTTAGTTGGTTCTTGGAGAAGAAAGACGAATCACACCATTATTTGCAACAACCAACTTTTTTATTTCATGGCTTAAAGGCCCTTAGTCACTGTGGTCTACACCACGCCTGAAGTCAAGTCTCCTTGACCTGGTGCCCCTTAGTCACTGTGGTCTGCACTACGACGCCTGAAGTCAGGCCTCCTTGACCTGGTGCCAGAGTGTAGGTACTTCCTGACCGCTGGCAGTGCATCGAAGTCATGCAGTGTTGGACCATCCGCAGAGATGCGCATGCGAGGGGGCGGGGACTAGATTTTCCGCTTCAGTCAGCGGGGCGTGGAGCTTGTTTATTTTCAGCTGACGAGTTACTTCTGCAGCCATAATTCTAGGCGCACGTATTAATTTTCGCTCATTTTAATATTGGCGCACCGTGCGATCGTAATCTCAAAAACAGTCGCACTACCGAAATTCTCAGGCGCATGCGACCGTAATTCAGTCGCAGTCACGAGCCCTGCCACAGCTGGTAGTAACTAAGAGAACTGTGTGAGTATGACTGTGAACCTATGGTTGCAGCATCGCAGATATAGTTTTGGTTTGATCCCACTTACTGACTGGGCCTTTCTTTGTGGAGTTCACATGTTCTCCCTGTATCTGTGTGGGTTTTCTCTGGATTCTCCAGCTTCCTCCCATTGTCCAAACACATGCACTAAAAGGTTAACTGGTCAATGTAAACGACCTGTAGGTGTGAACTGTATGTCTGTATATGTCAGGGCTGCAATCAACTAGTGACATGTTGAGGGTTTACCCAGTGTTTGCCTGTTGATGGCTGGGATAGACTCCAGCACCACCACAACCCTTATCAGGACTTAGCAGTTTGGAAAAAGAATGATTTCAATGATTAAAAAAAAAAAAAAAAAGAATGAAAAAAGATACCAGAAGATATGTACTTTTACTACTTATCACATTTCAACGTCAGTATTACTGATATTTGTATATCTGCCAATGGGTCATTCCATGGCAATTTAACCAATGGTCCCCACATGACCCCCTCAGAAAATTCAGAAAAAACTCACACTTGTTCATCTACCAGATAAATGAACACATCCAAAATTTTAATGTCATATCTGTAATAGTTTAGGAGATACAGCCCTTTTAAAATTAATGATTTTTCTTTAAATTTTGCAAATTTGCTTTTCAGCCAACTTTGAGGAGCTATATTTCCTTAGGTATTCAAGCCACGCTGCTGAAACTTTTTGTCTGGGGTGAAATCCCCCTGAAAAGACCATATTTTGCATCAAAATAATTGTAGGTGCCTTCATGTTTGGTCCATGAGGCCTTGAAATCAGGCAAAAAGGCTAATTCTTCAAAATGTCCTCTCTCTTCAGGCTTGCATTGTGCCATAATGGATGAATGTAGAGACCTAATTTTTTTTGCATGGATTCTTATGGCCAAGGTGCAACAATATACTGCAAAAAGACTACATTTCAATGAAAAGTGTTGCTGTGAGGCAATGAATAAAATGGGTCGATTTCAATTTTTCAGGAAAATACTCTATTTGAGCACCCAAATTACCATGTGGCGAGTTAATGAAAGTTTAGAAATTTTTACCATGTCTTCATATATGTTTCAAGATGTTGTGGACAAAGTTTTAGCTTTGGGATAGAGCTAGTTCTTTTTTAATATTTTTTTTTTTTACTGCATGACTATATTTTCTTCAAATTGTATATAAATGTAGGTGTAAATGGCATTTTTAACAGTATATTGGCATTGATTATTGCAACAGTTATGATAATACTTTAGATATTTGAACTAGGGTGTGGAACTGCATGATGGTTCAGATAGAATAATTATAGATTTCCTAGAACTGGCTCAGGTTGATGGTGTCTGCATTTTGCAGAGAAAGTCCACATTTCAACTGTATCAATTCCTTATTATCCTCACTGAGATCACCAATTTTCAGAAAGCCTGTTTGTCTTGATAATGTCTTTCTGTGACATTCGTCCTTTAAGATCAATCCAACAACACATTTTTCCTCCATGATGAATAACTTTGTTCAGGATTATGAATAGAATTCCCAAAATTAGGCTGGCCAGCATCATAAAAATTCTGGGAAATCTTAGCTACATTTAGGTCATTGACCCTGGTGAATTTGGGTCAACTGACCAGCTCCATCCAATTTCCGAGAAGTGTCTACTGCAGGCATCAACCTGAGCCAGTTCTGGGAAATCTATAATTATTCTATCTGAACCATCATGCAGTTCAAATTTGCAAAATTAAAAAAAAAACACATTAATTTTCAAAGGGCTGTATCTCCTTAACTATTACAGATATGACATTAAAATTTTGGATGTGTTCGCTCATCTGGTAGGTGAACAAGTGTGAATTTTTTTTCAGAATTTTCTGAGGGGGTCATGTGGAGCACTTCTGAAATCTGGTTGATTAGGGATGGAATGACCCCAATACCAATAATATTGAAGCCAGAGTTCATTAAACATCAACATCAGCATTAAAATCAAATGTTCAGTTGATTGATTCATTTAACACTGTGAGAGTCCAGCAGCTGAAATATACATGATGTGATCAGCTCTTGGTTTATGATGATATTTTGAGTTAAAAGAAATACAAGTTTCTTCTTTTGTATTTTTTATGCTTGTTTAAATGGTTGATATGACATTAAAATTTTGGATGTGTTCGCTCATCTGGTAGGTGAACAAGTGTGAATTTTTTCAGAATTTTCTGAGGGGGTCATGTGGGGCACTTCTGAAATCTGGTTGATTAGGGATGGAATGACCCCAGTACCAATAATATTGAAGCCAGAGTTCATTAAACATCTCTTGGTTTATGATGATATTTTGAGTTAAAAGAAATACAAGTTTCTACTTTTGTATTTTTTATGCTTGTTTAAATGGTTATATATTTCATTAAAAAAATAGAATGAATAATACAAATAATAATAATAATAATAATAATAATTAAAGCTGCAAGCAGCATTGGGCGGGACCTCGCACCGGGCATTCCGCCTCCCCCACGATCCGCCTCCCGTGACCATGGACGCCTCAGCTCCACTCACACCTCTGTGTCCCCATACCAGTTCCCACCCTTTAGTGTCTGTCCTCCTTACATCTGTACAGAACACCAGCGACCCTCTGCTGAAACCACCATCACCTTTAAATGAGACTTTTATTTTGGAAACCCTACTGTGTGTATGTGCATTTGTTTTGTATGTGAGAGAAAGAATCAGTTAGAAAAATGAATTGAAATTGTATGAATAAGTGAGTATAAAAGTGATGATTTATCAGATTTAAGGCTATTTTTTTGGAAAAACCCTATTGTGTGAGCATGTGTGTCTGTGAGAAAGAGTACTTTTGAATGAAGAAACATTGTACAAACAGTTGAGTGTTTGGTCATAAAAGTGAAAAGAAGTTATGTAACAGACACTATGTATTTTTTTTAATAAGGGTTTTATTTAGAAAAAAATGTACTGTGTGTACTTTGTAATGTGTGCAAAATGTTCAATATCCACAATATTATGCAGTAAAAACATGTTTTAAAATGTGATGAAGGGAAGAAAAACAAAAAAAACAAACAAACAAAAAAAAAAAGCCATTTCCCTGTCTGGGGTTTGAACCCAGGACTCCTGTATAACAGAACACTGCTCTAACCCCTGGTAAATTGTCAGACAGCCACCAGATGGCAGTAGTGTTCTTTAAATAGGGATTTTGTCATTGTGGAAAGTGAAACTACACATGCTCTTCAAAAAATTGTGATTATTCTAGAACCGTAGGTCGTATCTGAAAAATTCTTTCAGTTTTGGATTCTGCAGACTCATGGCAATTCAATGAGGTAGGAACTTTTCTGTCAAAAGTCTGAAATGAATAAGCAGTAATTGCAGAAACATAGAGTAACTTTCAAAGGCAGATTGCCAACTTCCTGTTGGAGTTAGCTCATGAGTGTCAGTGTATGATTTGTCGGGCTCAATCAGACCAACATTTTGGCATTTGTTTCATGTTTCTGCGACATTCCTACTGGCCGCTAGGGCAGATTTTGCGTGTTTTTTAGTACATAGGTGGCGCCACAGAGTCCATTTTGGCACCCAAGGGGTTAATTTTTATATTGAATCAAAGTGTTCACCAGCCATGACATACATGGCAAATTTGGTGAGTTTTGGAGCATGTTAAGGGGGTCAAATGGCAGTCTAAAGTGGGAAAAGTATGAAAATAAACAAATTGTTATAAATCAATAACCGTACATCCTATCTCAAGATTTTTTGCGTGTGAGCATTGTGGTGAGTCCCATGAACGCGTAGATATGTCACATGTGGGGAAAAACTCCAAAGTGAAAAATGAGTTCCAAACATCGCAACTTTGTAGGCTCGTAAAAAAAAAAACTAAGATAGTTATGGAAAAGGTGTGAAATCGTTTGTTTGAGGAGGGTTCACTCTATCTTTTGGTGCTGTTTAGAAGTCAATATGACTAACAGTGTCATGGGAGTTAGTTTTAGAAATTTTATTTTGAAAGGAATATTGTGAACTTCCTGTTGCAGATAGGTCATCAGTGTCAGTGGATGATTTGTAGAGCATTGTCCAACCAACATTTTGGCGTTGGTTGCATGTCTGTACGACTTTCCTACTGGCCACTAGGGAAGTTGCCATTTTTTTCAAATAGGTGGCGCTAGAGAGTCCATTTAGGCACCTATAGGGTTAATTTTTTTCATTTTATCAAATTTTTCACCAGGCCTGACATGTGTGCCAAATTTGGTGAGTTTTGGAGTATGTTTAGGGGGTCAAAATCCAGGTCAAAGTGGCGGAGTAAGAATAATAATAATAATTAAAGCTGCAAGCAGCATTGGGCGGGACCTCGCACCGGGCGTTCCGCCTCCCCCGCGATCCGCCTCCCGTGACCGTCCACACCTCAGCTCCACTCACACCTCTGTGTCCCCATACCAGTTCCCACCCTTTAGTGTCCGTCCTCCTTACATCTGTACAGAACACCAGCGACCCTCTGCTGAAACCACCATCACCTTTAAAATGACACTTTTATTTTGGAAAACCTACTGTGTGTATGTGCATTTGTTTTGTATGTGAGAGAAAGAATCAGTTTGAAAAATGAATTGAAATTGTATGAATAATTGAGCATAAAAGTGATGATGTCTCACATTTAAGGCTTTTATTTTGGAAAAACCCTATTGTGTGAGCATGTGTGTCTGTGAGAAAGAGTACTTTTGAATGAAGAAACATTGTACAAAGAGTTGAGCGTTTGATCATAAAAATGAAAAGAAGTTATGTAATAGAAATTTTGTATTATTGGTATTTGGGGTTTTATTTTGAAAAAATGTACTCTGTGTACTTTTGAATGTGTGCAAAATTTCCAGTATCCAAAATACAATGCAGTAAAACCTGTTTTAAGATGGAGAAAAAAAAAAAAAAAAAAAAAAGTTTGGATTGTCTGGGACTTGAACCCAAGTCCTCTTGCTCCATAGGCAGCTACATGAACCACTACACTAAGGACAGCCATAGACAGCTGCCCACCAAGAAGAATTTTATAGGGACTTTGTCATTGTTAAAAGTGAAAGTAAACATAGTCTTCAAAAAATCGCCATAATTCCATAACCGTAGCTCGTATCTGAAAAATTCTTTCACTTTTGGATTCTGCAGACTTGTGGGAATTGAGTGAGGTATAACTTTTTATTCAAAAGTCTGGAATGACTGAGTACTAATTGCAGAAACGTAGAGTAACTTTCAAAGGCAGATTGCCAACTTCCTGTTGGAGTTAGCTCATGAGTGTCAGTGTATGATTTATCGGGCTCAATCAGACCAACATTTTGGCATTTGTTTCATGTTTCTGTGACATTCCTACTGGCCGCTAGGGCCGATTTTGTGTGTTTTTTAGTACATAGGTGGCGCTACAGAGTCCATTTTAGCATGCAAGGGGTTAATTTTGATATTGTATGAAAGTGTTCACCAGTCATGACATACATGGCAAATTTGGTGAGTTTTGGAGCATGTTAAGGGGGTCAAATGGCAGTCTAAAGTGGAAAAAGTATGAAAAGAAACAAATTGTTATAAATCAATAACCGTACATCCTATCTCAAAAATTTTTGGATGTGAGAGTTGTGCTGAGTCCCGTGAACGCGTAGATATGTCACATGTGGGGAAAAACTCCAAAGTGAAAAATGAGTTCCAAACATCGCAACTTTGCAGGCTTGTAAAAAAGAAACTAAGACAGTTATGGAAAAGGTGTGAAATCGTTGTATTAAGGAGGGTTCACTCTATCTTTTGGCGCTATTTAGAAGTCAATACCACAAACGGTGTCATCGGAGTTAGTTTTAGAAATTTTATTTTGAAAGGCATATTGCGAAGTTCCTGTTGCAGATAGGTCATGAGTGTCAGTGGATGATTTGTAGAGCATGATCCAACATTTGTTTCATGTTTCATACTGTCTGTTTAATTTGGCAGCAGAAGTTGACATTATCAAATGGTCATTGAATGTTCAGGTCAGTTCTGCTGACATGAGGCCTACAATCCTAAAGTCACTTAGCATTTTCAACTTCTTGTTCATTTTCTGTCACAAAGGCAGATTTTTGCTTAGACTGCTTCAAGTAAGGTCCACGGTTCGCATAAACCTAAGAGATTTTGATGGTTTGTTCCGCCACATAAATTCCTCAAGTAAATACCACACACTTTTCCAATTGTCAAGGATTTATACATTTTAAAGATCAGTAATGTTGGCAATATGTTGATACATAAACCAGGACTTGACTAATGAGCACTATGTGCAAAAAAAAAAGACTTTACACTAAGGCTGGGTGATTTTATCAATTCTGCGATATGTATCGATATTTTGTTTCCCCAGAAAGAATTGATTTTTCAGCCACGAGGATTGATACATTAAGCCCCATTCGAATCCCTCGTGTTCCATCTGGCGCTCTATTCACTGCCCATTTCCCCCATTTGCTTTGCAGGAAGAGTGATTAGGTCAGCCAGCCACAAGTGTCGCTGTAGAGCATTTCTAGCAGCTTACCTGACTAGATACTCTCTTCACACAGATGCCGTCGTCTTTCTCTTCCTGTTAACGCAGTCGTAGCTAAGAGATTCAGGAGAATGGTGGTGAATATAAAGCCAGCAACTTCATACTTAGAAGCAGATGTGTGGGAGCACTTTGAGTTTAAAAAGAAAGAAAGCGACGCAACACCACGGCAAAATCGTTGCCATCACACTATATATTTCATACAAAAAAATCATCTCTGCATAAATGAGCGATAAGTTTCGCTTTCACTTCCGCTGGTGGCATGGTCCACATCATCGCGTACCCCATAGTGTTATAAGTAGGAAACTGGCTGAGCCCTGCCTGCCCCTGACCGACCAAACCGTGCACGTGGGCACCCCCCCACCCACCACAGCTGTACAGCACGTGCATGCCCCCCCATTACACAGGCCACACCAACAGATCAATTCCACAGGAAACACTGTGTCAGTTTTGTTCACTTGTGATACTGCACTTTTCTTTTTCTTTTTTTTTTCTTTTGTTTTTATTGAAGCATAAGACACACAACATCTTCCAGTCCCATTAATCTGTTCCATATTCCTCACAGTGTACATATTTAAACACACATTCCCCATCAAACAAAGTACAGTAAGGTTAATACTTTTCTGGTTGTCTCTGTCCCACTATCTTAGGGATTAGATAACATCCAGAGAGTGAACAGCATGGCCATATCTAGCTTTGTATAATATTCAATAGAAAAGAAAAAGTATGAGTGATATTAACACAGAATGAAAGTAAAAGGTAAATAAGGACATATTAAATCAAATAGTCTCCTTTTATATCAAAAAGATAATATTTGGTATGTATTGTTTCGAATAATTTTCCCATTTTGTTTGATGAATATTTCTAATTTTAGGTTAACGGTGAAGGTGATTTTTTTTTTTTCCATTTTGTAAATTTCCCTGGTTATTTGAACCCATTGCTGAACAGTTGGCCCAACCTCTACCATCCATTTTTTGTTATTACTTTTTCCCTGCTGCCAAAAGAACACTCCAGAGATATTCATCTGTTTTCATAGCAGGTGTTTTGAGTCCTAAATACATAGTTCTGTAGTCAGAGAGAATGTATCTTTTAAAAATTAATTGTATTGCTTTATTGATCTCAGACCAGTAGTTTTGTATACTCTGACAGTCCCAGAATATGTGGAAGTGATGAGCATTCACATGCATTCACATGCACATAAGAAATGTGATTATCAAAAACCCTGGTTTAGACGTTCCAGTCCATTATCAGATTTCTTTCAGAGTATGTACATACATAGTGATGGTAGACTCAAACTTCCTGTTATTGTTTTCCGCTCACATTTGAGTACGTAATTTCTGTTTTCTAAAATTGTGTTTACACATGCGCAGATATAAAAGAATAAGAATAAATCAGATTAACCGGTATACATGCAGGAAGACATCAGATTATTTGGGAGAAATCCAGGTGTGTTAACCTGATTTGTCAAAAGATTACTGCTGTTAACCGATAAAACATACGAGATTATACTGTTTACTTGATCACTGGAATACTCTGATAACTCCAGAAAGCAGATAATGATCGACTTGAAAGATTATTTCAAGTTTACTTATTCCTTACAGCTGAACCATTCAAATATAAAGTGAATGTTCGAATATTAAATTTGGATCACTGACGTAATATTTGCATTATCCAGCTCTTGAGAATTCATATTTCATTATATTTGTATTTTCCATTAAATCAGTGTTCTTGCTCTTAACCTTCCTGTCCTTGTTTGTTTCCTTGCAGATGAGGGTTACTACCAAAGTGGGAGGTTTCAGTTTGAAATAGATGTCCCAGAAGCCTATAACATGGTGGTGAGTGATTCAGTTATCTGTCATTTCAGTCAGGTCAATGTGTTTGCGTAGTACCTCTTTCACTCTATGTGTGCACATACTATTAATAATACCAGTAGTAGTAGTAGTAATAACAACAATAATAATAATACTGGCATTAAGCGGAGATGTCTTTTTCTGTCAAAGGTCTTGGTTGTTTTCCCTCTGGTATTTCTCTTGGCTTTTGTGTGTTGTTGTGCCCACTTCTTCCCTTTTGTCTGTCTTTCCATTCATTCTTTTGTTTTTCATGCTTATGTGTTATCTCACCTTGCCAGTGTGTGTGCTCAAGTACACATTGATCCATTTCTTTTGTTTGTATGTGTGTCATTGTCATTGCACGTTTGTCCAAGCACTTGTATCTGTGTGACATTTGTTTTTGTCGTTTGTGTGTTTTATGTACACACTTATAATCCCCCCACACATACACACACACTCACACATGCATACACAGGTAGCACTGAGTGTATTCAGTAACATGTTTTGACAGCTTCCACAGAATAATCACTTCTAAACATCTAATTGTGCCTCTGTTCAGGTGATCCATTGACTTCTTTCATGTGGAAATAGCATTTGGGGCGGGGGGGCAGGTCTTGTGTTTATTACTACTACTACTACTTCTTATTACTACTAATTATGCACAATAATTTATGTACAGCAAAACAACAAGGGGGTATTTGTGGAGATACTACACCATTTAGCCCACAAAAATAAATGAGATGATAATAGAAATCTGCAGGCAAGACTGAAATAACATTTAAGCATTTGTTGAGCAGTACAAGTTCTGAGAAAAAAATGTCCTTTAAAATAAGTATATGACAATAATTACAAATCAGTATTTGTGTATGGTGCATTGAGAATGTTTTCAGTGAACACTGGCTATTATTATAGTTTGAAACAACTAAATGAACATGTGTTTTTCTTTTATTTCTTACTCCTCCAGCCTCCTAAAGTGAGATGTCTGACCAGAATATGGCATCCCAACATCACAGAGAATGGAGAGATCTGTTTGAGGTACAGTACTACTGCCTTCCTCACTTTTTCCTCTTTTTCTTGCTCATTCCTGCACCATGATGTTTTTCAGGCAACTTTCCAGTGTTGTAATTTATATTATGTTTGTTGGCAGTTTATTGCGGGAACACTCTATTGATGGCACAGGCTGGGCTCCCACAAGAACATTAAAGGTAATTATTCAGTCTGTCTTTGTGTCATTTCATTTTTTCTTTTTTTCTGTTTCCTTCAACCAATAACTCACTGGTGGTTGTTTTGACAGTTGTTCCAAATAACATTGAGCCTGTTTACATGACCCTAAAAATGTAATACCTGTTAGTAATCAGATTATTGTAATAATCAGATCTGACGCGTTTACATGCACTTAAGAAATGTGATGATCTAAAACCCTGGTTTAGACGCTCCAGTCCATTATCGGATTTCTTTCAGAGTATGTACGTACATAGTGATGGTGGACTCAAACTTCATGTTATTGTCTTCCGCTCACATTTGAGTATGTAACTTCTGCTTTCTACAGTTTTAATTGTGTTTACACATGCACAGATGTAAAAGAACAAAATAAATTAGATTAACGTGTATACATGCAGGAAGACATCGGAGTATTGGGGAGAAATTCAGGTGTGCCAATCTGATTTCTCATAATCAGATTACCGCTGTTATCTGATAAAACATATGAGGTTATACTGTTTACACGATCAGTTGAATAATCTTTTAACTCCAGAAATCAAATAATGCTCATTGTTATTGGTAGAGATGAAATTTCAGGATCAAACTCCATTCTTTTCATTTAGAGCTGTGTCCGATGGTAAAAGCAATGACAGTCTTTCAGCTTTTATCATTTTGTTAATTCCTTTGACTATAAAAGTTGTTTCTTAATGGTTCTCATCTCATCTGGTCAGTTTCTGATATCTGATCTGTTTTCCTCACCAGTGGGGGACTGGCAGAGTGACTCACTATTTTCTCTAGTGGTCACTTGTGATGTCCACTTCATATCTCTATAATCCAGTACATTGGCGTCTTTGGTGTAATTTCAGACCTCTTTATTCTAAACATTCTAATGATATTTTTAGTTTTTGTTTTTAGGTTTCAAAAGTGTAAGAACTACACACTGTATAGTTCTTCTAAAGATCAAACTGCGTCACTTTGACTGAACTACACAGCAGAAAACAGTGTCAATTTAACTCTGTTTCAGATCCCACTCAAAATTAGCGTAAAATTTACTCTATGGCCAGTGTCAAATTTTCAGAGTTAATTCTACTTAATTCAGTGTCAAAATTAACAATGACACGTTTAAAAATATTTAACACTGGTCCTTTCACACTGTTAGAGTAATATGATTACACTTTATAGAGCAATTTTTACTCCAAATTCAGTTTAAAAATTACTCTGTGTTGATATTTATTTCTCTGCAGTGTTATTTTCTTCATGAGTTTGCACCCTACGCTAATACTGAAACAATGTAGAATTGCAGGGGTTCCCTAAGTGGGGGTCATGAGATGATTTTCAGAAATTTCTTGAAGTAGCTCTTTGTTTTGTAATGCTAGATCAAGTGTATTAATGTTACTGTTACAATTTTGTTACAATTTGAAGGGAGGATAATTGCTCCATGGGGTTCAATCACCCCTGCAGTGGCAGTCCTAGCTTGAATGACGCCCTGGGCGAGAACCCCCTTGCGTGTATTAAAACTTGTTCAAACTGATTGCACATGCAAAAAAATGTACAAACTGATTTACTAACAGTGTTTACTAAGGGTTGCATCTTTCAAAAGTGCAAAATAGTGCGAAAAATAAATGAATGACTCATGCAACACCTCCTATGACAAAACTCCTCCAACTTTACATTTCTGTGTGTCTGGATCATTCAGCGCACTGTTACCATTACTGCTGGTGTATCCCAGAGCAGTTCTTACAGCGTATTGTCTCCAGTAGCACACACAAAATCCTCATTTAAATAGGGCGATCTCCAAGACTTTGAACCTGTTGAGATTTTGCGCAAGCAATCTTAGTAAATCACATGCAAACCGCGGTTCAACCCCACATGCAAAATTCTAGATTGCGTACATGCAAATTGGGATCTTAGTAGATCCGGCCCTTAGTGACAATGTTCTCTCAGTAATTAGCGCACTGTTCTTTGACAAAATATATAGTTGGAGACCTACATTTTTTCTTATACCTTTTGGACTGTCTATCGCCACTTGGGCATTTTTAAAAATGTTTTTATTGCCAAGTGCATCCTTGCTCCTGTTTGTGAGCAACATATATGTAACATAGTAGAGATTTATTGATGGCGTACGTTTTAGCAAAAAAATATAGCCCTTAAAAGTGAGTTACTGTGTTGACAATATGTTTAATCATGGGTCGGGTTGGGTTGCGGGTCTAATGTACACGGGTACGGGTGGATGCGGATTGGAGATGAAAAAAAAAAATGTGGGTAACGGGTCGGGTTGTGGTAAACAGCTTTGCGGGTACGGGTGGGTGCGGGTTTGGAAAAGTGGACCTGCGCAGGACTCTGATTGAGATTAGAAGGCACCAGAGCATGGATTTGATTTTCAGAATAAAAACTTTGGGGTCAAATATTCTATTTTCAGTCTGGTATAGTTGGAGACAGTTTTCATTAAACTGGCTCTGTACCACATCACAATGCATGTGGAAACAATCAAGATGTGCTTGTAACTGTGGCTGCTGAAGCGTAGAAGGTCAGCTACCAATCCAACATGCATTTCAACTGCTGAAGGAAAAACACCCCAAAAACAAGATGGACTGACATCTGCAGCACAAGCTAGGCAGAGCAGAAACACAGGATATGACAAAGTCTAGGGCTTCTGAACTCAAATCTGCAAATAAATGCCCTAAATGGCACTTTAATTCATGATATATTGCTCATCCAGTTAGTTCTAAAACCCAGAAATTGGGGATTCATGTCTAAAAAGGGTTGTAATTTTAAATTACTTTCCTTATTCCTGTTATTTTATGTTCTTCTCTTTTCTTATGTTTTATATAAAGAATATGTTTAATTGAAGATTTGTCATGATAGATCCATTTTACTTTTTGATAAAATGAAAAGTGAAGGAGACACAGGACATAAACCTAAAGGAATGGGACTGCATTTAAAATTCATCCTAAAATGCCTCAGTTTTAACATGGTTTCAGATCTGCTCTACATTACATCTAATACATAATTGTATGGTAATTGACTATTTTGATGGCAGCATTCTGACTGAGGTCAACGGTGTGTTGATTTGGCTCCTGTGCCTTTTTATGACAGGCTTCTGTCTGGCAGTTGACAGGTGTTTGGGTTGTGTACTATTTTAGAGCTGAAATGCAGTGTGTCATAGATTATGTAGGAGTAGGTGTGAATCTGGTCATATGTGTGAATGCTTGGACTTGGTTTGGCTTCATGTGTGTCAGAGTGTGACACGCACAAATACAAAAGTGTATGTGAAACAGTATGTGCAAAAGCAGTGAGTCACAAAGGGTTCTACTGTTGAATGGGTGATACCGTCCCTCTCTACTGGTCATCCATCCCAAGCACACATATACAAACCCCATTTCTATAGAAATTGGAACATTTTCTTAAATGTTATTATTATGTCAGTTATGTATTAATTTTCTTAAACCTTTGTTTAAATGAGAAAGTAACAAATATTGACACCTGCCTAAGGAGGAATTTGGATGTCCATCCATCCATCCATACATGCATACATACATATAGACATACAGATATACAGACAGACATACAGACATGCATACATTTTCCTCCGCTTATCCGAGTCGTGTGGGCATCAACCTGAGTAGAGAGGCCCAGACTTCACTCTCCCTGGCCACCTCTTCCACTTCCTCAGGGGGATTCTAAGGTGTTCCGAGGCCAGCCAAGAGATGTAATCCCTCCAGCATACCCTGGGTCTGCCCCGGGGTCTTGTCCCAGTATGATGTGCCCGGAAGAGCTCACCAGGGAGGTGGCCAGGGAGGCATCCTGACCAGATACATGAACCAATTCAGCTGGCTTCTCTCAGGCAATTTGGATGACCACTGTTACTTAAAATAGGTTGGTGCTACATCCAGAAGGTTGTAGGAGAAAGAAATATATCAGTTCATGTTCATGGACAAGATGTCATCTCTGATGGACTATATGATGTGTGCTGTTGTCAGAGAGTCTATATTCAAGTATGTTTTCTGGACAAACAGATGAGGTTCTAATCCTACCTTCACGTGCTGTGGGAATTATGGTAAATACTAGTTACGAACTCAAAAATTGCACATGAATGCCCCCTCATATCGTAACTTCCACTGGAAAACCTGAAAAAAAATTTGATGCATGAGCTGCCAAGATGAAAATAACCTTTGAATTTTTCAACATGGCTGAGAGCAATGAGGGATTCATCCTGAATGACAAACAATGATTTTATTTCCGTTCTGCTCCTGTTAGCTGATGATTTTGCACATTTATAGTTTGTACAATTTGTAAAAACATCGCAAAAAAAATTCGTAGCAGATGAATTAACACGTCCAGGTAGCAGGTCACGATATATTGTGTCAGTCATTTTCCATTTCACCACGACAACAAAAGCACTTGAACATAACACACTTGTAATTTCAAATTCACAAGTGGAAAAGAATCATCTACTAGATAGCACGTGAAGGCAGTATAAGTGTCAAAGATGAAACAAGACTATCAAGACATGAGTCAAATCAGTGAAGCAGCATCTGTGGTGCTCAGGGATTCACCACTGTCTGCACAGTTGACCTGTACGTATGCAATGCTGTGCTTGCACTAAGATAATGAAAGATACAGCCACTGTGGCTACATTAGTAGAAATGAGTGTAGCCACAAAAAGCCACAGCCAGTCTGGGTCCAGTCTGGGTCCCTGCAGTGGGGTGCGTAGTGGACCGCAGCGACAACCATAGCTCCCCTGGGAAATTTTGGAAAAAATTAAGTCTTTTTTCTTGCATTCTGGTGCATTTTGAGCTTAAATATATGTTCAATCTGGCTTCAGTTTCATACAAAGAAAAATCATAAAAAATTAACTTAAGTCAACATTTTCATCTAAACTATTTTTATTTCTAATCTAATGTATAACAAAACAATAAATGATAGACTTATAAATACAATTATTCTGACCATTGATGTTCATGAGATTCAATATAAAATAAATTTACCAGTGAGACACCTCTGAGTATGATACCATACATTACGGATGCACCGATACCACTTTTTTCCAGACTGAGTATGAGTATGAGTACTTACTTTTCAGTACTTGCCGATATCGAGTACTGATACGAGTACTTAATAATCCCATTCTAGTTCTTAGTTCCTTTTGTAAATGTGCTTTATTGTCGTTGTCATTAGTCTGACTGGGACAAAGTGCTGCTACTGACATTTAATGTGTTGGAATGAGCGTTTGTCAATTAATCCACCAGGGGGCGCTGCTCTGAATTAACCATACTGGACAAATACCACGAAGAAGAGTAAAGTTTTTTTGAGAAGAAGAGAGTCAGTAATAACAAACATGGAGACGACAGAGGTAACACTAATGTGATACTAATATTGCAGCGTTTTCGCTAGTAAGGTTTAAAAGCGAAGTTTCAGCAGGTAGAGAAAAGAGAAATGAGCCATAAGTTTGGTTTTCACTTCCGCTGGTAGCGGTCTGCACCGCTCTGTACCTCCCTCTGTCTGTGCAGTGTGAATTCGTAAAAAATCAGAAACGTTCGGGTGAGTTCAATCACTCTCGGCAGCGCTCTTCAGTAGTGGAGACCGCATTTGTTATTTTCCTTGGTTATCGCTCGGACATTTTCGATCAGAGATATAAGTTGGTTGATTTTACTAAAAAATACCTTCGCCACTGTGGCTACACGGGTTGAAAACAACTTCGCCAACCAGGAAAATGCATTGCCAATGGTGATGTGGCGATAGGCTATCGCAAGCCTAGCAATGGTACCACTTATGTCAACTTGTACCGAGGAATTTTACAAAGACAGATGACACCAAGGATGATATAACCAAGCAGATATCTGTTGCAGCAGCACAATGCCAGGCCTCATTCTGAACCAGGTTCAACAGTGTGGCTGGTGCTGGTATGTCCTGTCTACAGTCATCATTGATCTGCTATTAAAGATGTGTGGACATCAGGAAGAGGACATTCAGACAATATCCACCCTGGTCTGTTCAGTAGCTTAAGTCTTGAAAATAGCAAAAATAGGACCAATGGCCCTGTAGCTTACCAGCCAAATTAAAAGCTTTGGGAAATGTATCCAGATGCCATTTATTATCACCCAGTTATGTGTATTTATTGTATTAAAGAAATAGCCCATGTTTTGGTCATATTCCAGTCAGATCTGTAAAAAATTCAAATTCCAACTTAATATCATTGAAACTTTATTGTGATTTATTGTGTCAATCCACTTCCTATCTGTTATCATGGGAAAATTTTTCGAAGTTGCACCAAATCCAGAATCAGATCTGGATCGAAATAATTGCAATACCTTGTGCTGACATCATCATAAAGAAGCTGTATACCAAGTTTGAAGTCAATCAGAACTGTAGTTTGGGAGAAAAAGATGATTGAAATGTTTTCCCCATAAGAGCCCATGTTAAATTTTCCGTAAGGTCCTGGATCCAGAAGAAGATCCTGATCAGCATGTGTTTTGGTCATCTCCCCATCAGGGCTGTACTGTAGAAATTTACACTGGATTTCATTTATAGTTACTGAGTTATTGCATCGATCCACTTCCTATTGCTTATAATGGGGAAATTTTTCAAAGTCGCACCAATCCAATCCAGAATCAGATCCAGATTCAAATAATTTCACTTACTTTTGTTGACATCATCATAAAGAAGCTGTATACCATGTTTGAAGTCAATTGGAATTGTAGTTTCAGAGAAGACGATTGAAATTTTTGTAACGGACGACAGACAATGACAGATGCCGCATGATGACAATGGCTTACGGCCGGTTGGCCGGTAAGCTAAAAATGACAGAAATAGCTCATAAAAAGGTAGGTGAAGAAGGAAGAAGGTAATATATGAGTATGATGGAAGCATCAAAATCCACATTGGTCACAGTTAAAGCTATACTGTATGATGTGGCATTTTTACACTTTAATTTGTCATCTTAAAATGCTCCTAATAAGTGTGTGTCAAACTAAAATGTAAAAGAAATCCACCAGGTATTGAAACTCAAAAATGTTTCATTCTCATATATTGCTCATATTTCTTATAAAATTCTGACCAATCATTTTATTCGGTCCGAATGAAGTAATTGTCTGAGCCTGGCTAAGCCTCTTGTCAATCATCCATTATCGCTGTCCCACATTCCATATGGGTACCTCCGAATCTGACACTTCACTTGCACTGCTCCTCCTGTCACTGACTGCAGTCTGCTGTCTAGGGTGTTAATGGATAGGACTGAAATGCACGTGTGGATGGAAAAAAAACAGATTTATTAACAGAAACAACAACCAAGGGGAACAAACAGGAGTCCGGAAGTCTGGTGTACTGGACTCCACAGACAGGTCTGCACAAAGGTCAGCTTTTATGACCGCGGGACTCATACAGGTACATATACTAGGTGTTTTGGTGTACTTAGTGATTATGTAGGATGATAAATGTATGGACTATGAAACCTCAAATGGTCACGGAAAATTCATGGAGGCAGCGCGTTCAGTGCGTGCGCCCATCACCTGGGCACCTCATTACCTGGGCGATGGACAAAAAAAGTTATCTCTTGACATTTTATATATAGAGTTGGTCAAAACCAGACTCTAAGTCAATTTACAGAAACCCAACAGAATCCTCCAGGAGCAAACACTTGTGACTGGTGACAGTGGCGAGGAAAAACTTCCCTTTAACAGGCAAAGACCTCGAGCAGACCCAGACTCCTGAAGGATGGCCGTCTGCCTTGACCAGTTGGGGTTAAAGAGAGAGGGTAGAGAAGGGGAAAAAGAGAGAGCGATAGCGATAGAGATAGAGACTGGGGGAGAGGGGGAGTAGGGGGAGACACATGGAGGCGGTTGAGGATAAGTGAGTGGTGATGATGGGGGCAGGGAAGAGGCCGGACCACCGCAGCAGGTCCAGAGAAAATCCTGGAAGAATCTGTAGTTATCCTGGGAAAAACCTTATTAGAATATTTAAAATGGAATGTTCGAAAGTGCTAGGATAGGAGGTGCTCTCGGAAGAGCTGGGTCTTCAGGAGCTTCTTGAAGATAGGCAGGGATGACTCTGTTCTTGTAGCACTTGGTAGAGCGTTCCACCAACGTGGAACGACCCATGAAAAGAGCCTGGATTGTCTTGTACAAGGTCTGGGGACCACCAGACTACGTTCCCCAGACGAGCGGAGTGGTCGTGGGGCAACATAAGCTTTTATTAGTGCACCTAAGTAGACAGGAGCAGACCCACTGAGAATTTTGTAGGCTAGGATTAAAGATTTGAATTTGATGCAGGCAGCTATGGGTAGCCAGTGTAACTCAATGAGTAAGGGGGTGACATGTGCCCTTTTAGGCTGATTGAAGACCAGACGCGCTGCTGCATTCTGGACCATCTGTAGTGGTTTGACAACACAAGCTGGGAGGCCCGTTACAAGAGCATTGCAGTAGTCAAGACGGGAGATAACCATAGTCTGCACCAGGAGCTGGGTGGCCTGTTCGGTTAGGTATGGTCTGATCTTTCTTAGGTTGAACAGAGTGAAACGGCATGATCGGGTGACAGAGGCAACGTGATCCGTGAAGGTCAACTGATTATCAATCATGACTCCCAAGTTACGTACTACACTGGTAGGAGCCAGAGGTATAGAGTCAATAGTGATGGAGATGTCCTGCTGTATGGTTGGCTTAGCTGGGAAGACCAGCAGTTCAGTTTTGGACAGGTTCAGCTGAAGGTGATGGGCTTTCATCCATGCAGATATGTCAGAGAGACAATCTGAGATCCGCGCTGAGACTGTGGAGTCATCAGGTGGGAATGACAGATAGAGCTGGGTATCATCAGCATAGCAATGATATGAGAAGCCGTGTGAGTGGATGATCTGACCGAGTGAGGTGGTGTATATGGCAAAGAGGAGGGGGCCCAACACAGAGCCTTGGGGGACCCCCGTGGTGAGGCAGTGAACTGCTGATGTGTGCCCTAGCCAGGACACACTGAAGGACCGACCAGTAAGGTAAGATTGAAACCAGGAGTGTGCGTGGCCTGTGATGCCCATGTTCCAGAGTATGGATAACAGGTCTTCATTAACAATTTCTTTAAACATGTTCTCTGATGTAATTACTGGTCGGATTAATTTCAAATCTTATGTGTAGCTTCCTTGGGACAGTGTCTACAAAGGTTGTCCACAGTAAGGCAAAAGAGATTGGGGGTAGGAGTATATAAGTTTTTACTTCTTTCTACTCCTTTTTGAGCATGTTTTTAATTTTATGATTTTTTTTTTTTTCTCTATTCCCTTTTGTTCACTTAACCTTATATATTTCCTTACTGATATTTTGTAGGTTGGTTTTGTTGTGATTTCACTGTCTACATGGTCGAAATAAAGATTTAAAATCAAATCAAAAAACGGTTTTGAGAAATTTACATTTTTTTAAATTTTTGAGGACTTTTTGAAATATTAAAAGTTGTATGTAATGGTCTGTATTTTGATGGCTTTTAACATGGAAATGGTTAGAGATATCAATATAGTTACTGATAGGAAGCACTTATAGGAAGTCATATATGGACTTACATTTAATTTGTTGAGTTATCATCCAGTAAAAGTACCACCCACTTCTGTTGTGAGATTGACCTCCTGCATCGAGACCACAGGGCTCTAACATCGAGACAGAACCTGACAACCTCACAAATTCAACTTATTGATTCTTGACAGAACATGCTGGTGAGAGATTGGTCCTATTTTTTTATTTTACAAAATGTCTCAACTTTTCTGGAAATGGACTATGTCAGACTTTCTAACTTGAATTGATTAATTTATTTTTACCTGTTCCACTGTGGTTAATAAATTGAGTTAAGCTTCATTTCTCCAAGCAATCTGTGAAGAAACCCATCATCAGAAATGGCTTTTAAAAAATAAAGTTTGTAATTGTCTACATTTAATTCACACAGTATTAACAATAGAATGTGTTGATGTAATGTGGTACACAGTGTGTGTGGTTTCAGTCAATGGCGCATGCAGATGATATGAAGACTGGGTATATATAGGCAGTGTGCTCCTCTGTGTTCATTGACAGATTTACATGGTTCACAGCTTCATCTCATTATTTGAATTAAATAAATGTGTGCGCATTGAGCAAAAGATAATTGAGTGGGCCCTGAAAGCATTAATTGGAAACTGTCAATGTGAGGAGCAGGAGACGGCGGTTTACTGAAGCTCAGAGGAATGAGGAGGACAGAGGAAGTTTCCTGTTTCATGGCTCTGTTCTGATGCTTGTTATGTGCTGAAAGCATGTCACTGCTGGGCTTAATTTGATTTCACTGATCTCTTCCTGTAACCAAAAGAAGTGGGTAATCAAAGTTATAAGCTGCAGTGATGAAAAGCAATTATGTTTCTGGCTTTGTTTTTCCATAAGCCACAGCCTTGCTCTCCCACTGATGCACATCCACTATATGGTTCATTAAACAGCCTGCTGGCCATTGCTAATAGGACATACATTTATTTAGTGTGTGTTTGCATTGTTGAAAGGAATTGGCAACAGTGATCTGCTGCAAAACAGTCACAGAGCCTTGGAAATATGATTTTTAAGTCACCACCCAATAGGCCATGAGCTGTTGTGAAGGCATCGTCTTTGTTGTCATAGTCGTCTTTGTTAGCAATTTCTTAAAACATCTTTGACAAAACCACATGTTGAGTTAATTACAAATTTTTTATGTCTCTTCCTTGAGATAATGTCTAGAAAGCATGTTCACAGTTTTTAGAGAATGTTTATATAATGGGCCGTGTTTTTCTTGTTAATTCAAGTTTTTGTTTGATTTTGTAATGGAGAATTTACATGTTTTACATTTACATGCACATATAACATTTTACAATATTTTTTTTCTACATTTCTTTTCTTTTCAGAAAAGAACAAAACAATCTATCTGTACAGTTGTTTTCCTGTGTATATCTCCAGTGTTTTCACTTCTTGATTTCTTTTCCCCTTTTTTGTTAAACAACAAAACATTAATAAAAAAAAAATAAATAAAAAAAAATAAAAATAATAATAATAATACAAACAACAGTAATATAGTAGTGAAACAACAGTGGGTGTCACAGTTTGTTGCTTTTGAGTGTTCATGAAGTCCATCCATGGGTTCCAGCATTCCTCAAATTTGTCATGTTGTAGTGTCAAAGCAAATGTGAGTTTCTCCATCAGGGAATTTTCTTTAACAAGTTCTACCCAATGTGGGTAGTTTGTCAGACATCCATTTTCTAGTGATTACTTACGACGGTGTATTAGGGCCACATAAAAAAAAAGAAAAAACCCTTGTCACTGTGAGAATAAAGTCGTTATTTAACGAGAATAAACTCATTGCCTAACAAGAATAAAGTCGTTATATTTCCAGAATAAAATCATAATATAATGAGAAGTTGGACCTACTCATCGATGTAGAACTTTGAACATTTTGTGAAGTTCTCCTTTCATTTGAGGGTTAGGCACAAAGGCCAAATACTGAGTCTATCCCCCCATCAACACATTAGTATAAGGACTTTGAAGAGAGTTTGCACACATTTGGATTTGTTGTAAGAACCAAACTGATTTGTAGTAAACTGCCTCTTTTGTGGAGGAGAAACTGATGAAGTGGTCAGCTGTAGGGCTATCAGTGGTTACACCAGAGAGCTATACAGAGAGGGTCTGTTGTTTCTGTAGAAACTGTGGGGATTCTACTCTCGAGTTTTTGAGTCCAACAGAAGGGAAAGTTGCTGCTTCGCTTGTTGTCTTTGCTGTTAAACCGGAAACTCTGTCGAATTTTCAAAATATTACGAGTTTAATCTCATAACAGTACGACTTTATTCTCATTAAATAATGACTTTATTCTCGTTAATCAACGACTCTATTCTTAACGACTTTATTCTTGTTAAATAATGAGTTTTTTAAAACTACAACTTTATTCTCATGAAATAACGACTTTATTCTTGTAGTGACAAGCATATTTATTTTCTTGTGTGGCCCGAATACGCTGTCTTAATTGCTTTCTTGCTAGCAACCAACAAAATATTCATCAGATATTTCTTTTTACAAAATCCTTTTATACAGTCTGTTTGTTTACGTAAGAACATAGTTTAAAAATTTAGAGGAAACCTT
The DNA here is from genome assembly GCF_902148855.1 of Sphaeramia orbicularis. Classification (NCBI taxonomy): domain Eukaryota; kingdom Metazoa; phylum Chordata; class Actinopteri; order Kurtiformes; family Apogonidae; genus Sphaeramia; species Sphaeramia orbicularis. The sequence goes on along the minus strand of NC_043977.1, from coordinate 48,449,216 downwards.
GCCCCAGTCATTTTATCTATGCTTTGTTTTATTTTCTTCCAATAAAGAGAAAATTCAGGACAGCTCCAAAATACATGATGATGATGAGCCTTATTCATTCCACATAACCTCCAACAAGATGTGTCCACATTTGAACCTCTCTGTGCAGGTGTTTTAAAGAAGTGAACCACACTTTTCCATGCAGATTCCCTCTAGTTGAGTAAGAAGTACTTTTCCATGAATTCTCTTGGATTTGAACCCAATCATCAATATGCAGCAAAATATTCATAATGGATCCTATTTTGATGGCTTATAAAATGGAAATGGTTAGAGATATCAATATAGTTACTATTGAGTGGAGATAGAAAGTCATAAGGCCCTTTCCCACCAAAAGGCCCAGGAACTTTATTACCAGGAACTTATTTACCAGGAACTTTTTGGGGTAAAAGAGTTCCTGGTAACTGCGTTTCCACCGCACCCGAAAGTTCAGGGTAATTTATTCAAATCAGGTTGATGATGTATGAGGGAGCAGTAACAGAAACTGTAGTCCAGTTCATGTACATTCACAAACTAACCTCTAGTTCAATGAAATGACACAGTACTTAAGTGGACGGGTTGGGTTTAACATTTTACTGGTTGTTGAATCACTTAATCCATCTGGAATACATTTTAAATGAAGTTAACCATCATTACATATCCTTAATTTGTATTTAAAAATGGTAGAACATGTATTTTCAACTTCTCATTCCTTAAACTAAATCACATCTAACTTTATGTGTGATGGATGGTTCTGTTTCATTTCTATTGTTTACAGATGTGATAGTCCAGGTTCAACCCTAAAGTCAGGCAGATTTACTGTACTCAAATGCCTGCATTTAATTCAACTGCAAATGACTTGATAAAAGTACTAATACTCATATTTTGATGCCTTGTAAATGAACAGACAGTATTAGGTTAGATTTTTTTTAATTAAAATTTGAAACAAAACAAGGTGCTTTGAGATTAAAAGGGAAATAAACACGTGTGAAAGGTTCAGGCTTTTGGACCAGGGTCTGGTCCAGCTGGTCCAGGACAGCCGGTCTGGAACTCCATGGTCCTGGTCCCTTTTTCGCTTTCCTACAGGAAAAGTAATAAAAATGTTAAAATGAATTACAGAACATATGATGACAGATTCCTACCAGTGTGATGTGACATGTGACATGTCTGACCTGGGCCGTTGTAAACAGCAGTAGATGATGGACCAGTGCACAAATGAGCTGCAGGTTTGGAGAAAGAGGCGAGTCCATCCGGTCCAGTTCAGGTGGAAGTCACAAAACATACTGAATAAATCAGTGTTCAGCTCACGGTGACAACACGAATACATCCAGTTCTCAGATTTAGGTTTAGTGTCACACTGTTGACCAGTTAGTATTAGCGTTAGTATTAGGTTAACAGGACTTCACTGTTGTCTAAACAGCTGATGCCGCTGACTACTGTTACAGCATGGAACGAACTAAACAGTGAATATTTCTGATATACATACAATTGGTTTGTTCGACAGTCGGATCCACTGCGACTGTTGTGGTCCTTTAGTTTCTTATAATCCTGCATAAATTTCTTCTGTATTTCTTTAGGCTTGTGTCTTATATTTGGCTCCAACAGCTTTTACTCGCTCATTTCGTGTCGGCGATTCAAAGTCCATGTGAATTTCCTCGTCGTCCGTCCACTTGCTGTAGCTTCTCTTTTGGTCCATTTTCCAAATTATCAAAATACAAAGCTTGTGGAAATTAAATGAGTTAAATATTGGCGGTGAACAGAATGCGGAAACGCTGTGAGTCTAGTCCACCACTCAGCCTTCTCCAACACACAGCTCCGCCCCTTAAAGTTCCTGGTAATCTGGAAAGTACTACCTCCCTACCAGGAACTTCTGGGTAAATTCGGGGCCGAGGGAGGGTCAGTTACCAGGGTAATTTTCGGTGGAAACGCACCAGGAACTTTGAAAGTTCAGCGTAATACAGAAAGTTCCTGCAAAAGTTCCTGCGGTGGGAAAGGGCCTATATATGGACTTCAGTTTAATTTGTTGAGTTATTCTCTAGTGAAAGGATCACCCACTTCTATTGGAAGATTGATCTCCTACATCAAGACCAAAGGACTAACATAATGGCAGAACCTGACAACCTTGCAAATTCAACTTGTTATTGATTCTTGATAGAACATGCCGGTGAGATACAAGGCCACTGGTCCTATTTTTAGTGATGAGAATGTGTTTGGCCTACTCATTGGTGAAATTTAGCATTTTCAGATCCAAATGGGACAAATGCGAGATCTGTGCAAGTTGTGGCACATCACTTCAGACATATGCATTTGAAACTTGAAGTAAATGACATTGACCAGAAAAATAAATTCTACTGTGGAGTTTTCACCACTTGATTAAAACACTGACAGCAACTCCACAATTTCAAGCTATTTGAAATAAATCTCAGAACACCCGTATTGACAACAGGTGTGTTACAGTGAGTGACAATGGACAAGTCATGTTTTGATTCATTTGAATTATTCCACCATTTACACATGTGATGTTTGTCTATTGAAAACATGATTTCAATTGTCAATAAAGTTGCAGTTTGTTTTATAAATACGCACATACACAAAACTATACATGTTATTTTTGGTAGCTCTTCTTGGTACAGTTGGACTGGTTTAGCTCTTTTGAAAACATTTAGTCTCTTATCCAAGAGACTTCTTCAGTGCAGAAGTAAAGATTTTCAAAAGGGCTAAACCAGTCCAGTAGAACCGAGAAGAGCTACCAAGAACAATGACTTGGCAAATGAGAACCTTCACAGACATTATACGTCCATATGTGTTCACAGTTTGAAGATTTGTCTGCAGCATCAATGGGACCAGACTTGTAGTTATTTTCACCTCTTAAGACTTTTCCACCTTGCTCTCAGAGATTGAGGTCAAATGTAACACATGTATGTGTATGTGTCGTTGTGGTATTGGTGATGTATATGAGCTGCAGTCTATTGACACACAAAATTAAATGTCTCTTTACTTTGTTTTCCACAAACTGCCACTTTCTTTGCAGGTAAAATGTGTTTTTGATTGACAAACATCATGTATGTAAATGACACAATTCAAATAGGATAAAAAATTAAAAAAAAAAAAAAATTCCTGTTCACTATGTGTTTACAGAACAATTTGACCATTTCCAAATGGTGTCAACACTGACGTGTGATGTGTTGTCTGCGTAAATGTATCTTTGCTTCCACACTGTTAATGGGCTCATAATGATATGTCTATTGTTAAGAGTTCATATCTCCAGTTGGATCTGCTGGTGATAAGGACATACCTAAACACTAAACATCTTTTTGTTGGTTTTAAATTGAATGCATTTCCTTCTTGTGTTTCCCTAGGATGTGGTCTGGGGATTGAACTCCTTGTTTACTGTAAGTGCTGACTTTTTTCCTCACTTAACTCAAATACATTGTTTAAAATCCACAGCTACCTTGAACATGATTTTGTATTTCATAAACTTATTTGACACTATTACGTAGTGAGTAAAGTATTGCTTTTTTAATCATTTTATTTGTTATTATTTGCAGTTGTAATATGACCATAATTATTGACTGAGGGAAAATGACGTACTCCATTGTTATCTAGAATAATTTGAGATGGGAAAATAACCCCTGATGTCCCCTTAAGCCAGCAAAGAATATTAATCATTTATATAGAATACAAAGACAGTGATAATTAACAACAGCGGTAGATGCAGTTTTCACCAAAACGTGCTTCCACAGCTGCTTTTAGACTTGTATAAATAGTCGGATGATCACGATTTGAACGTGTCATTTCTCCTGAAATATGAGTGCATATGATGGTAATGATGGTAATCTGCATTGATGGATGATCATGTCCTAATCCTTACCTCTTTATCAGGTAACAACCTCTGTAGCCTGCTTTTTATCTCGCTAATACTTAACTTATTGCTTGGCTTGTTAAATATTACACCTCTAAGGTGACAGTGGTCTGATAGCCACATTATTTACTGAATACAGGGTAAGGCTGCAGGCAGCAAATAGTGCTGAAATGAGCAATATCTCTGTCAGCAGTTGTTTGTTATTGTTGAGGATAGCAATAGATGCACAGTCAAGTCCTCTCACAGCCAATTAAAACTTTAAATCTCTCCTGGTCATGACGGCTCAGTTGTATTTGTTGCTGTGTTTGTTCCTACACTGATGTTGTTTTGGCCTCTGATTTTAGGACCTTCTGAACTTCGATGACCCTTTGAACATCGATGCAGCAGAACATCATCTGAGAGATAAGGTGAGACGAGGCATCGAGCAGGAAGATTAACCCCGTAACACCTGAATTTATGTACAAGTATATTTAAAACAAAAATTCTTTTGTGTTTTTGCTTTCTAGTAGATGCTAAATTAAGTGGGGATTGTTAATTTGACTATAGCACATAAAATACATCGAGTTTTGGGTATGTTGCATATTTGCGACAACAGGCAATAAAGCTAAAAACACATATTTTCCGTTCTCAGGCATGTAGATGGTTTTATTGATGCCACATTATTTTCAGTGTCCTGACTGTAGCACCAACTATTTTAACAATTATTATCCAAACAAACAGAGCTCAAGCTTTTAATTTGGAACATTGGTGTCAAACTTATTTTAGCTCAGGTTCCACATACAGACCAATTTTATCTCAAGGTAAAATAATAACACAATAACCTATAAATAATAACTCCAAATTTTTGTCTTTGTTTTAGTGCAAAAAAGCAAAATTACATTATAAAAATGTTTACACTTACAACTATCCTTTCATAAAAAATATGAATAACCTCAAAATCCATGAACAATTTAAGTGCAATTTTAACAATCATATACCTCAGTTTATCATTTACACATGTACATTATAACTTACAGAACACAGTGGATCTGAAAATGCACAAACCATTTAGAAACAGCCATCTGGAACTGAAAAATATAGCATTCAACTTTACACATGTTAAATTCTGTTTTGAATGAAAAGTGCAGACATTTTTAATTGCATCACATACACACTGTGTTGACAAAAAAAGCTGTAACTACACATAGTTAGAGCATTATTACTGCCATATCCATCCCCTTGTTTAGGTAGATTATGTTATTCATCGCTGCCATCCCGTCTCCTCACTCTCATCCGGTGACACTCTTGTGTGAAGTCCACCAATCTGCTTCCCATAAAACCTTGTTGCATTCATTCTGGTCTGTGTAAAAATAAAGGGCAGAAATTGCATTTATATTCTAGCATCTGTATTATAAAAGCCAAGTGACCTCTGTGCATGCATGTGTGCGTGCATGCGTGTATGTGTATCAGCTTTATAACTAAAAACTGGACAGAGCCTTTGCGCTTTGCAGTACTTATGTGATGTGGGTCAAGGATCAGGGGGGCCAAAAATAGCATATTGATACAACCGATACTTTTGGAGTTATTAGTTTTTAAATTACAATGGGTTTACAGGCAGCTTGTGGGCAAGTCCATTCACTGCCGCTGGGGGGGGTGCGGCTGGATTCAGATCAACGGAAAACACAGGAGAACCAGGTCCAGGTGCATTCACACAATAACAAGGTCGGTGTGGGACAGGCGAAAAATGCATATCAATATGATACGATATGTTGGGTCCGGATCCGGATTAACTGAAACACCAGCGGGACACGACCGAGGATCTGGATCTGGCTGTGATCACACACTAACAAGGTCAGTCTTTTTCTTACTGTGGCCGGCCCGGTTGTGCTCCACCACTCCCCGACCCGTTAACATCTCCCACTGGACCCCCCCCCCCCCCCCCCCCCCCCCCCAGCTGTAACGCAGTTACAGACTGCGCAGACTACAATTGGACAGGAGTTCAAATCACAAAATGGAGTGAGTCGCATTATTAAACCTTAGTCCTTTGTAAAACTCTATGGTCTACATCCATGTCAATACAAAAAAAAATAAGGGCCATTATATTTCTTCCTACTCTTTGTGTTACACCGCTAAATTTAGTCTGTGTTACTCCACTAAATTTAGTCTAGTCTATGTGTTAAACCAATAAGCTTAGTCATGTCATCAAGTAATGTGAATGTGATGAAGTCATACAGTAATGATGTAAAGCCCTTTCAAACAAATATATAAGGTAACTGAATTCATTCTTTTCTGTTACTTCTGTTGTACTTTTCCTAATCTGTGTATTACAGTAAATTTAGCTCAGCTCCCCATTTTATCAACTCTACTGCTTCTAGAACCCGTGGATTTCCACAGGTCAATGTGCAAGTTTTATGTTTATAATGATTATAGAAATGAACTACAACGGCATTTCCTAAAGAAAATGTGTGTGATGAAGGCCATCTAAATATAGCACTGATCAGATAGCACTGTTTCATTATAGCCGCATGTCACTAATATATTACAAACTGAAGCATTAAAATAACTTTGAAAATATGTGTCACTTGTAATCTACTTTAATACATACACTGTAGAAGCACACAAACTACTGAGTATTTTTATTTTGGCACAGCTTACCTAATGCACAAAAATTGCTCAACTTCTACAGCCTCCTTTTACGTGTGTCATAATTGGGAGCTTCTGCTTCCATTAGCCGGATGTAGGTCCATCACCAACCGATCTGACAAGAAACGAGTGCTTGAAAAAGGTTCCTAGGAATGTGTTGAATATGCCCGAACCCTTACTGGGGGAATATAAACGCTATCTCGACTGTTTCCGTGATGGAAACAGTATGTCACGGTTAATGACACATTTAGAGTCATCTCACACCCATCACAGATTTTCATCCATTGTTACTCGAAGAAATGCAAGTAACAGCCATAATTAACACCATCACATTTGAATATTTTGCTTTTTATTTTGGACTTTTTACATTCAGGATTACCGTCTTGTGTGTCACATTCAACCTCCTTTATGTTACTTTGTGTCTATGTGGAACAACACTTGCCCAGGTAATGATAAATATTACTATATACAGTTTTACAGTTTTATACAATTGCTAATGTTCCATACATGCGCCACATTTTCATTCTGTAAATATGAGCAGCAGCTTTTTGACTCTTCTTTAAGTGGAGCACCTGATATTGTTGTGAAGAACCTGTCAGCAGGCAGCCTTATATTAATGAACTGGATTTAAATGAACAACTGTTTGGTGTTCATATCTACCTGTTCAGAGCACAAACCGAGCCACTGGAGATTCAGATAAGACACATCTACAAGAATATAGTAGTAGGGAAGGCTATTTCAATTAAAAATACTATTTGATAATTGCTAGAAATTGGTTACAGCTATATGAATATTAGAATATATATAAAATAAACATAAAATTATTTTTTTTAACTTGATTTAGAAGTGGATACTGGTTCACATAAAATCTTTAAAAGCCAAAAGTAAATGACCATTTCATATTTGCTCAGCTGTCTAACAACAGAAACAAAGAAATATGTTAATTATACTATGTTACACTATTATGTAGTTTAGCTGGATTCAAATCATATTCTGACCTTTTCAGATTAAATTTCTGAACAGTCTTATAGCAAAACAATCAGTGGTACCAGTTACTTCTAATTAGGGACCGAGCCGAAAGGTGAGGCCCTCTCACTCACAGAGTGAGAGGCCTTGCCTTGAACGCAAGGCCCTATTGTATTTTGTTCTTTTTTATATTATACTGTCGCCACTTTAAATTGGAATTTGATCCCCTAAACATCCTCAAAACGTCACCAAATTTGGCACACGTCAGGTCTGGTGAAAAACTTGATAAAATGTAAAAATTAACCCCATAGGTGCCAAAATGTGCTCTCTAGCACCACGTATGTAAAAAAAAAAAAAAAAAAAAAATGGTACTAGCCCTGGTGGCCAATAGGAATGTCATAGAGACATGGAACCAGTGCCAAAATTTTTGGTTTATAGAGCACTACAAATGATATGCTGACACCCATGACCTAACTCCGACATGAAGTTCGCAATTTGCCTTTCAAAATACATATTCTAAAACTAACTCGTATGACACCAGTCATCGTATTGGCTTCTAAATAGCACCAAAAGATGGAGTAAACCCTTCTCAAAAAAGTGATCTTGCAACTTTTTCAGAACTACCTTAGTTTTTTTTTTTTTTATAAACCTGGAAAAATGTGAAGTCTGGAACTCATTTTTCACTTCGGACTTTTGGCCCCCATGTTATATATATATACGTTTACAAGACTCACCACAACTCTCACGTGCTAAAATTTTTGACATAGGATGTACGGTTATGGATTTCTCAAATTTTGTTTATTTTCATACTTTTTCCACTTTAAACTGTCATTTGACCCCCTTAACATGCTCAAAAACTCACCAAATTTGGCAGACATGTCATGGCTGGTGAACAGTCTGATACAATATCAAAATTAACCCCTTGGGTGCCAAAATGGACTCTGTAGCGCCAAAAGGGATTTTTTTCACACGTTATAGGTGAATACATTCACAAGTCTGCAGAATCCACAAGTGAAAGAATTTTTGAGATACAACCTACGGTTATGGAATAATCGCAGTTTGTTTGAAGAGTACTCTACTTTAGATTTTAACTTCAACAGATTCACATCTCTGTTAAAACACGTAATAATCGGTTGGTGGCAGTCTGACTGGATAGTGTAATGGTTAGTGAATAGGCCTGTCACACAGAGCACCGGGGTTCAATTCCCAGAGGGAGTTGACTTTTTTCCTTTTATGTTCATAAACAGAGGTTTGCTGCATTCCATTGTGAGTATGTGACAATTTGCACACAGAGAAAAAGTACACACAGTACATTTTTTTCCAAAATAAAAGCCTTATTAAAATTGATAAATAATGAGTATTAAATAAGTTCTTTTCATTTTTATGACCATACGCTTGACTGTTTGTACAGTTTTTCTTCATTAAGAATTACTGTTTCTCACAGGCACACACATGCACACACAATAGGGTTTTTCAAAATAAAAGCCTTAAATGTAAATCATGACTTCTATGCTCAATTATTCATACACTTTCAGTTCATTATTCAAACTGATTCTGTCTCACATATACAAATGCACACACAGTAGGGTTTTTCAAAATAAAAGTCTCATTAAAAGGTGATGGTGGTTTCAGCAGAGGGCCGCTGGTGTTCTGTAGGGATGTAAGGAGCATGGACACAAAAGAGTGGGAGCTGGTATCAGGACAGGGAGGTGTGAGTGGAGCTGAGGTGTCGGGGGAGGCGGAACACGCGGTGTGAGGTCCCGCCCAATGCTGCTTGCAGCTTTAATTATTAACTGGTGTTGATACATGGGCTCCAGGCTTCTGGTGTAGTGGTACATACAGTAAAGATGGAGCTGGCAGACTTTCACTGCAGCTGTTGTGCTTATGTTTTTGTACAAGTACTGTATGTAAAATCTTGTTGGACATGAGTGTTGGACAATGAAGGGAAGGCTTTCGTGTTTAGTCGAGTGTGTGTTTTAGTTTCTCAGAGATGCAGACACTGAGCTGCAGGCATCTCATCTGGATTGAAAATCACAAAAATTCATTACAGACGAACATTTTAGTCAAAACCTGTAGCCTAATACACTGGAAATCTATTTGTCTTTGTCTAATACTGTTAGGCAAACCGATAACGTCTGAGACTACTGGAACTCTGGCCTTTAATTATTTAATACCAGGCTTTGGTGTCCATCTCTAGTTGACATACAGACTTCATTACTGTCAGTGCTTACAAAATGTTTTCAGTAATGCATTGGCTGCCTGTTTTTAACGTATATTGAGTATTTGAAATGAACAAGAAAAAAGCTTCCAATTAGAAAAAGAAAAAGATTGCTTATGAAATACAGTGCTCTTTGCAAATAGTAATAGAAATTATATTAATGGGAAAGTTTAGAAATTATGTCTACAAAAATGTGTGTGAACCCTTAACCTTGTTAATGCCCCTGATTCCATCCAGGCCTGAGGTTCTGTCCATAACCTGCGTAAGTATGTGGAAATGAAATGTGGACATGAAGCTCCATCTGAAACTAAAGTGCTGTGCAGCAGATGTCTGTCTGTGTGTGTGGCATGACTTTACTTAGTAGGTGGTATTATGTGATAATCAGTGGAGAGTACTTTACCCAGTTATGTGTAATGGGATGAAGACAAAGAGCACACTGTACTCTGAGCTGAAATCTTCTAGTCAAGAGGCACCAGGTGCATATGGTGGTTTTAGAATAGCTCTACTTGTTCATGCAAATAATTTAATGTTGTGTCTCTACAGGAGACATCAGGGTCCAAAATTTGTAAGTCAAATTGGCTGCCTAAACCAAGGTCTCAGAATTTCCATTACCCTCGCTATACTCCCTATCTGTGTTTTATTTTACTGGTTATTATGTATGTACTGTGTGCACAGCTGTCTGTCAAAATTAACGCGTTACTGTGGATTAATCCATCATCATGATTAATCTGATTAAAAATTTTAACCCATCAGCAGTGCAGAATGACTCTGAACGTCTCTGCCAACGCATTTCAGGCAGTTTGCCCAAGTTGAGTTAGCATTGCGCATGCACAAATGAGCAGGTGGTCTGGTAGTGACAGGCAGCAAAACCAGCTGATAAAAATGGAAGACATTAAACAGCATGTTGGCCCTCTTGATGGGACATATGAGTATAAAAAAACTCAAGATGGAACAGTTGTTTCAAGTTGGTTTGTTGAAACTGTTGAAGGTGTTTAATAAGCACGTTAAGTGCATATACAGGTACATCTCAAAAAATTTGAATATCATGAAAAAGTTCAATATTTTTTGTCACTCATTTCAGAAAGTGAAGCCCAACTCAGTGATGATTTGGGCTACCATGGCATCTGCTGGTGTTAGTCCACTGTGTTTTCTGAAGTCCACAGTCAGCGCAGCCATTTACCAGTACATTTTAGAGCGCTTCATGCTTCCTTCTGCTGACAAGCTTTATGGAGATGCTGATTTCATTTTCTAGCAGAACTTGGCGCCTGCCCACACTGCCAAAGGTACCAAAAGCTGGTTCAATGACCATGGTGCTACTGTGCTTCATTGGCCAGAAAACTCACCTGACTTGAATCCCATAAAGAATCTATGGGGTATTGTCAAGAGGAAGATGAGAGACAACAGATCCAGCAATGCAGATGACCTGAAGGCCGCTATCAAAGCAACCTGGGCTTCCATTCCATCTGAGCAGTGCCACAGGCTGATCGCCTCCATACCACGACACATTGATGCGGTAATTCATGCAAAAGGAGGCCCAACCAAGTCTTGAGTTCATAGAAATGAACATACTTTTCAGAAGCCTGACATTTCTGTTTAAAATATCCTTTTTTAATTGGTTTTAAGCAATATCCTAATTTTCTGAGACACTGAATTTTGGGTTTTCATTTTGTATAAGGCATAATCGTCAAAATTTGAAGAAATAAGACTTGAAATATTTCACTCTATGTCTAATGAGTCTATGTAATATATGGGTGTCACTTTTTGGAATGAGGGACAAAAGATATTGAAATTTTTAATGATATTCAAATTTTTTGAGATGTACCTATATAGTCCCTTCTTGCTTGAGTCTGTTTGCTCACACAAAATGAAACGTGATTAATATAAATTAAAAATGAATATTTAATCATGATTAATTGAAATTAAGTCACAGCAACCCTGTGATTAATCTGATTTAAGAATTTTAATCGTGTGACAGCACTTATATGTAATGTGTGAGTGTGTGTGTGTGTGTGTGTATGTGTGTATCTATCTGAACCATCATGCAGTTCCACACCCTAGTTCAAATATCTCAAGTATTATCATAACTTGTGCAATAATCAATGCCATTATACTGTTAAAATGCCATTTACACCTACGTTTGTATACAATTTGAAGAAAACATAGTCATGCAGTAAAAAATATATTGAAAATAGGAACCAGTTCTATCCCAAAGCTAAAATTTTGTCCACAACACCTTGAAACATATATGAAGACATGGTAAAAATTTCTAAATTTTCATTAACTGGCCACATGGTAATTTGGGTGCTCAAATAAAGAGTATTTTTGTGAAAAATTGATATCGACCCATTTTATTCATTGCCTCACAGCAACACTTTTCATTGAAATGTAATCTTTTTGCAGTACATTGTTGCATCTTGACCATAAGAATCCATGCAAAAAAATTAGGTCTCTACAGTCATCCATTATGGCACAGTGCAAGCCTGAAGACAGAGGACATTTTGAAGAATTAGCCTTTTCGCCTGATTTCAAGGCCTCATGGACCAAACATGAAGGCACCTACAATTATTTTGATGCAAAACATGATATTTTCAGGGGGATTTCACCCCAGACAGTAAGTTTCATCTGTGTGGGTTGAATACCTAAGGAGAGGAGAGGAGCTCCTCAAAGTTGGCCGAAAAGTAAATTTGCAAAATTTAAAAAAAAAACAAAAAAAAACAAAAAAAGAACATTAATTTTCAAAGGGCTGTATCTCCTAAGCTATTACAGATATGACATTAAAATTTTGGATGTGTTTGTTCATCTGGTAGGTGAACAAGTGTGAATTTTTTCAAAATTTTCTGAGGGGGTCATGTGGGGCACTTTCTGAAATCTGGTTGATAAGGGATGGAATGACACACCCTAGTTTTTGGGAGATTGGGAGTTCCTGATGATATAGCAGTCATAAAATGTGCCTCCACCAGCCCCCCACCAGAGTTTGGTTTATTGCCACAGGGCAACAATATGCAATGAGGGGACTAAAATGCCATGATTTTCTATATTATATATTAAGTGGGATGACGAATAAATAAGCAATAAGTACAGCAACACCAACCGTTTCAACACATTTTATTTCAACAAACATCAGCCACAAAGGGTTCATTAATCAGGTTCCTTAATCAGTGAGTTAGAAATTAGCTTCAGTATGTGTTTCTGAATGTGTGTTATTGTGTGGTACTGATTGAACTAGACAATTTCCACACGTGGAAATCGTGAGAGGGGCTTGGGGGGGGGGGGGACGACACACATCGGTTCTATTCCGAGGTCGTTTACGACAACAGGTTCCGCTCACGATCACAAGGTCGCATCCACGTCCAGGCCGAGGCGGCTCACAGCCGAGGAAAATTTCTGGGACCACTAGATGGCACTGTAGGCCAGATTCAGTATTTTGTTCAGTGTGGGAACATCCTTAACCACGTCAAGTTTGGTCATGATCGGACAAAAAAATGACCGAGTTACCATGCGGGACCACTAGGTGGCAGTGCTCAGCCAGATTCAGTATTATTTCATTCAGGAAGGACTAACATCAACCAGGTCAAGTTTGGTGGGGATCGGACAGAAAATGACTGAGCTACCGTGGGGGACCACTAAGTGGCAGTATCAGCCTAATGTACTATCATTTCATTCAAGTCTGGACCATCAACCGGTATTCATTCAGTCAGTATTTACAGCTTGCCCCCCCGCCCTCTTAAATTCTACCTATACCCCTGCACCAGCGTAATTTGACTCCAGTGACCCTTAGTAGACCTTTCATTGCCACAGTGACATTCAGGCTGTTTGGGAGAAGTGTGCTCAGAAGGCAGAGAAAGAGCTCTGGAATAGGTCCCAAACAGCTGCTAATTATGGAAAACCGTAAAAGATAGGTGAAAACTACAATGATCGTGACTGGCACGAAGAGCTCTGGAACACAAAGATGTAGTTTTCTTGCTTGTACTGTGAGAAGTGACCGAGTTACAGCAGTGTAAAAACAGTCAACTTATCAGGAGAACAATGATCCGTTTGTATTGATTTGAGTAGGAGCCCAGGAGAGATGTGCCCCTAAACTACTGCCTGCCATTTCACTTTAGAAAGAGCTAGGTCTTCAAACATAGGTTCATATGAATCCCAGGAACGGTGGCTACATTTTTGGAAAAAATAATTTGCCTATGTATCGTTTGGCCGGGAGGGCGAGTGATCCAGAAAATTTTGAGGTGATTTTTGACTGGTTTCACACTCTGCCGAGACAGGAATGTCAGGAATGTGTGCCGTTTTCCTGTGATCTGACAAATTTGACACTTTTCTAAGATCCATCTATCAAAAACCGTAAACCACATCCTCAAACAACGTATATTCCTGTGGAGACAACAAAAATGCCTGTGTTGTAAAGTTTAAATGAAGTCTGTAGGTGAAAGTATGGCGAAGTAGTAGCAGTCGGAAACAAGTGGACTTTTCTGGCGATTTTTTTTCCTCTTCCCATTCATTTCTATGGGACTTTTTTCGCATGTTTTGTGCGAATAACTGTGAAAAATTTGTGAATCTCTACCAGAAGTAAAAGCACACTATTCCCAATGAAACCACACGTTTTGATGTATTATTTGCAGGGGTACTCCCAGCGCCCTAGGCCACATTAATCGGCGAAATTTTGTCCGGAAGATGGAGAATAATAAGTTTAAATGGGAGCAACAACAATAGGTGCTCAGGCCTATGGCCCCGAGCCCCTAATCAGTGTTTTTCCTGTTAGTTTGCATTATTCTGTATAGAACCTCAGAAATCAGTTATTGGTAGATGTGAAACAGATAGACATCACTTTTTCGATACTTGGCTTTAGGGGTACCTACGCATCCTGGTACCTTCCATCTCCCTTTGCCTTCATCCATGTCCATCCAGTGGGCTGTGGTGTCCAAATGCACATCACAGACAGGAATGGGTGTAGTGGATCGTCTTCTCCTCTTTTCTTCATACTCTCCAGCAATTGTGGAACTGGGACGATCTCTCGTACTCTCCAGATTTTTGCTGGTTTTGCTCTTTCTGGCAACGAATGAAAAACTACCATTTTAGTACATAAATAAAAACCAAAAGTGTCTCTACTCAATCAAATATGCTTCTTCACATATTTGTTCACATCACTAATATTATTTATATAAAGTTATTTAAATTTAAACATAATAAAAAGTGAAATTTGTCTTACCTTCTGCTAGCAGTGTGTCCAAGCCGGCTCTGGTCTCAAAAAGGACTGTTCCATCCACAGATGAAATGTCAAACCCACACCAATTTCAGATTTCATTGGTCACAAACTTATCATCAAACTTTTCCTGTGATGTTTTACTTAAAAAAAAAAAAAAAAAATTGGCAGTGTGTGAGTCAAAATAGTGGTTTCTTGCGTGAGGGCAACACCATACCATAGAGAGTGATAGTCAAGGTAAATGATTTTTTAAAGCATACCCTCTCCACTTAATTTCCATCTTTTGCGTCATCTGTCTCTCTGTCAGTTCATTTTTTTTTTATCAGAACATCCAGGAGCATCAAGAAGTCTTCCGAAACTAATGTTTCCAGTGTTTTGCCTCCAGTAATACGTGTCCTGGATTTCCAGTCAGACAAAACTAAACATGCATAGAGAATTCTGCCAAGGGAAATAGTTATTAGTTAAGCCTGAGTTGTAGTCAGCTGAAGCATTTTTTTAAAGGACACTGTTAGACCTTTGGCACATGTACATATTCATGAAGAAGTGGGGTAGATCCAGTAGTGTGTCATAATGACCATGGCCATCTGAGCCCTTTAGATTTGAAGAGACAGAGTGAATGTTGACGGGGTCATTTGGGAACCTGCCATTTAGCAAATACAAAGAAGACCTCATTTGTACCATCAGAAACCCGCATTTCTTTGGTAGTTGTCACACATATCTCTGTGTATAAAGAAGATAATATGAGTTAAAGTCATCCAAACTAAATCGCATACAGACGTCCCAGTGGGAAGTGTTAGAAGTTGTAAAGAGCACTTCCTGCCCGCTGTTCTTAACACATAAGACGAGGGTTTTGTAAAAGGTCAGATCTATGAGGATGCAACATCGAAAGACAGCAGTAGTAATAGATGTAACAATCCCAAGTGATAGCAACATCAGAAAGAAAGACCACGAGAAGCTTGAGAAGTACCAAGGGCTGAAAGAGGAGATAGAGAAAATGTGGAGTGTGAAGGCAACAGTGGTACCAGTAGTGACACCAGGGACAGTGACCCCCAAGCTGGGAGGATGGCTCCAGCAGATACCAGGAACAACATCAGAGATCCCTGTCCAAAAGAGCGCAGTCCTAGGAACAGCTAAGATCCTGCGCAGAACCCTCAGGCTCCCAGGCCTCTGGTAGAGAATATTTTTTTTTGTATTGTTAAAATGTTCACGTGTGGAGAATTCCATTCATGTGGTTACAGCACCATCTGCTATTGTCATTGTATGCATTCCACAGGAAAGGATTTCAGCCAATCAGCTTTCAGACTCAGCCTGCCGGCTCAAATTACACAGTCTGAAAAGAATGACTCAGCAAAAAGACGCACAAAAATCCCCTCTGTAAAAACACAGCTATCCTGTGAAACAAACTGTGATTAATCCATAACCGTACATCCTATCTCAAAAATTCTTGGACTAGAGGAAAGCAGAGAGTCTCCAGAACTTATTAATATATAAAATGTGTTATAAAGGTTTGAACTGAATAAGCAGTGATGGTGGAAAGAGTCTTGTCTTGTTAATTCTTTGATGTTAGAATACATTCAGAGGCAGATTGCCAACTTCCTGTTGGATTTAGCTCATGGATGTGAGTGTATGATTTGTCGGGCTCGATGAGACCAATATTTTCGCGTTTCTTTCATGACTGTTTGACATTCCTACTGGCCACTAGAGGCAATTTTGTATATGTAGGTGGTGCCACCTGCCACCATGGGGAGCTGTCGAGGTGTTTCCTTATCCAGAATGATTCGCAATGGTCATATGTATAACTGTGCCAAATATCAAATTTGTTTCCAAAAGTGCACAGACATTCAGTTAAACCACTGGGCTACATCCTTATAGTAATCTATAAACAAACTACACTGCAGTGTAGTTAGGAAGTACTACTACTAAGATTCCAAGTTGGAAATACGCTATCCATGCTGACCATTCCTCTTAACATGGCCCAGTTTAGCTAGTGAGTCGTAGTTTGATGTTCCCAACAACCTTTGGTTCATTTGGGCACACCTTTAAAAAAAAAAAAAAAAAGTGAAATGTTGGAGATTCATGGCTGGGTTATGTGAGCACAACCTTAAATCCTCTTAGTCATGGGTTCACTCCACACTTTTTTTCTCTTATTAATCTAAAAACCAATTTTGAAAAAGCTCACTGACTTTGTGACAAGAGAAATTAAGATGAAAAAGCTTATTTCTGCTGCGTTCTGTTGGATGGTAAAGCATGAGACCAAAAGGTCTATCAAGGAGAAGGTCTTGGATTTGATGGAATAGACTGAAAGATGGGATTGCTAAAAAATAAAAACGTACCTGGCAGGAACCACAACCATCTGCATGACATTCCCATAGTAGAGGCCCTATTCATTACCTGAGTACTTAAAAAAATCACAAATATGCATGAGTGTGTGATATATCCATAGATACATACTTATAGGGTGCATTATATCTGCAACCCTTTGACAATATAGTGGATGCCTGAATGAGCTGCACCGAAATTGCCGTAACATACAAACCATATATCCGAATTAACATTTTCTCAGGCCTTATTTTGACTCTGAAAGCTTTGAACAGGCATGTTAACGTTTTGCAGAACAACACAGTTGTGCAGGAGTTTAATTGCTGCTTCACTGTGCTATTGTGTTTGCTCCTGTCACAAGTTAAAACATAAAGCCATCCAGCCGTGACCCACTCCTACTGCTTCACAGCCTGTTGTAATCAACTTGAGCGACCGGTGGGTGTAGTCGTGGGAGTGTGAGTGTGTCAGCCCAAGCCTGATGGTGGATGTGGACGTTTGTGAGCGCTGGGGTTTGAAGTGGAACCCCTCCTGTGACTGTTTTCTCAGAATACATTTGTTGCTTTGAGTGGCTGGAATGCAGCGTCCTCATGGGCAATTCAAAGTGTGTATGGATGGTCTGTGACTGTTCCCACTGTGCCGTTGTTAGTTGAAAGTGGGTTTTGTGAGTGTGTGTGTGTATATACAAATACTTGTACTATAAACGAAGTTAGTGAGGATGGGAATACATTGGAAAAAGCACAACAGCTTCACCCCGGGAACATCATCATTATAACTGCAAAAATGTATGTCTCTGGTGAATGAAGATTTTTTAAATTCACGAATAGCAAAGACTTGGTTACCCTGACAACAGAAGGAGAACAACATTAACCTGCATCATCTTCCACAATGTTTTGCTGAAGGTTAGGATTAAAATAAGGGTTATAAGAGGAGTAGTGTGAGACCAGAATGTATTTGTCAGACTTCATTTGAAAGGGGAAAGTGTTTGTCATATTTTGTCCATAAAGACTAAACTGATTTCAACTTTGAATCAGGATGAAGGTAAAGTTGAGACTTGAAAGACATAATTCCTTGAGAGATTAAACCCAGACCGACTTAGAAATTGGAATCTGCAATGGAACAAACCATTCTGTGTTCCCACCAGTTTTGGAGCCACACCATTATAATTAAGAATTCAACATTAATGGAGGGAAGTGTACCATGCACCACAGATCATAATATCGTATCATACTCTATATCACCCCATCCAGCTCCACTTTGACCATCATTGTTATCTGGTCAATATACAAAGATAAAACTAAATGTAGGAAATTAGTAATAGTCTTGCTTCATACTTTGCAAAGACATGCTGATTTATAACTTAGAACAGGAAGTGTGAAGGCAATTCCACATATTTACACTTAATAATAAAAGGGACAGTGTTCTAGTTTCTTGTTTGTTCTGTTTAACTATACAAACTAATCTATTGTCCATCAGTTCATACCAATGACGTGCTCAGGAGAGGGAGAGGAGCCAGAGCCTCACCTGTCATCATGAAGAGAAAAAAAATAATGATAAAAATAAAATAAATGTTGATGTTTTTCCGCTCATATGTACAATGAACTTACTTTCTGTGTGATTCCAATAGTTTTGATCATTTTTCTATTCAAAATTGCAGAATTTATTTTCAAATATAGGGAAGAGACATGGGGTGCGGCAGCAGCGAACTCTAACTTCCCTTGGATTGTGTAAACCTTCACAAACTATGCTGACATCCCATACAATTAGAGTATGTTGCTGTCTCTCTGTATATTGCCAATACAATGGTTTCAAACACTTTGATTATATGCCCTGACTTTCCATAGTCTGGCTAACGTAAAAAATGTATGTGTAACTTGTTCAGTCAAGCAGATCAATCATAAAACTCCATAAAAAAGGCACTCAGTGAAGCAGCCAGTACTCCTGCCTCATGCCAGAAGGTGCTCGTGAGCCCACAGGTTCTTGCTACTGTGCAAGCTGCAAGTCAAGTGCAGCGATGTGTTTATTTTTTCTTCTCACCCCGCCTTAATCTCAAAATGGAAGATTACATATCCAACATAATTTGAAAATTACATTTTGACCTTAAATGAAATATATTGGCATTCTTTATACATACATACGTATGTGTAAAGAATGCTACATACTTATGTAAAGAATGCTGAAATGATGTATGAAACATAGCCTGTTAACTGTTGCCAATCAAATGGTGAATTAGATACTGTTACATCCAGCTTTATATTGAAAGCTTTCTGTTGGGTTCCTGGTAGTCCACCTGTGCCACCTTGAGGGCAGGGATTATATAACCAGGCCCTTTGTTTCATTCAGTCACTCTCTCAGTTCCAGTTTACAAACCACCACCTTCACCAGCACACTTAGGTGCTTGTAACGAGACGTTTGATCTTTGCTTTGGTTTGATTCAGTTTTCTATTGTTTCAATGAACCTTATTTTGCCAGTTAATTGTGGTCCTGTGTCCATCATTATGTTCAGCTCACGAGCCAGCTGTAACAATACTCTTTTGGGTTCATATCTCTGTAGAGCTGACTCTGAAAGAGTCAGTGCCTCACCAGCTATGAACCTCACTGCATGCCACTGGTTTAAACATGGTTTATATGTAACAGTAACCCTTAAGCATGTCACTGAAATGAATATTGTAAGGTTAGATACACTAAAAACACAGATGTCTAAATGCTGTATGCAAGAAAGTACATTGAATGGCAGAGTTGTGTCTGTTAATGCTAAAACCTTATAAGATAATATACTTTATTGTCATTATACAGAATGTACAATGAAATTCAGGTGCACTATCAGGATACGGACTCATAAAATAGCAATAGTAATAAATAGTATTAATAACTATAAAATATAAATATATAATAAAAACAAAATATAAAAATAAAATATGCATCACTCACATATCAACATCCATACATTCATTTCCTCACACATCCACCTCCTTCTTTATCACACAGCAATATGTCACACACACATCCCGTCAGTGCCAGTGTATACAGTACAATGTACAAAATAGTGCAATTAAAAAATTGTCTGTACTTAAGTGGTTGAGTTCATTGTTCAGTGTAGTTATGGCTGTGGGGTAGAAACTGCTCCGGAATCGTGTGGTGCATGTTTTTATAGATCTGTATCTCTTTCCAGATGGCAAGAGTTCAAAGAGGTGGTGGGCAGGGTGGAAGGGGTCTTTGAGGATGTTGCAGGACTTCTGCATACAGCGAGAAGAGAAGATGTCACTCAGGGCAGGGAGTTGGGAGTTAGTGATGTTCTGTGCAGCTTTTATGATCCTCTGCAGAGCCTTCTTGTCTGCTGCAGAGCTACTCCCATACCATTTCAGGATCCCGTAGGACAGGACGCTCTCAACTGTGCAGCGGTAGTAAGACACAACTAGATGTTGGGAGAGGCTAATCTTCCTGAGCGTTCTTAGGAAGTATAGCCTCTTCTGTGCCTTTTTTACCAGCATGTTGGTGTTAACAGTCCATTGGAGGTCCTCTGTGATGTGGGTGCCCAGGAATTTGACACTTGCCACCCTCTCCACATCTTCACCATCTATGCCCACTGGCTTGTGTACATCCTTTTTCTTCCTAAGGTCAATTACAAGTTCTTTGGTTTTATTGATATTGAGTGTGAGATTATGTTCTTTACACCACATTGTCAGCCCTTGTACATCCCCCCTGTAGGCAGACTCATCGTTGTTACTGATCAACCCCACCACTGTTGTGTCATCTGCAAACTTAATGATGGCATTGGTGTTGTGTGATGGGGTGCAGTCATGTGTGTACAGGGAGTAAAGGAAGGGGCTTAGCACACAACCTTGTGGGGCCCCTGTGCTCATCGTCAGAGTGGAGGACTGATGAGTGCCCATCCTGACTGACTGTGGTCTGTTTGTCAAAAAGTCTTTGACCCACAGGCAGATGTTGTGGCGTATGCCCAGGTTGTGCATTTTGAAGAACAGCCTGCTGGGTAGAATAGTATTAAAAGCAGAGCTGTAATCTACATCTACATCTGTTTATGTGTTTTCCTGATTGGCAATTTGTTACTATTCAGTTTAAGAAAACCCATTTCCTTCCCTGTTTGTCTCTCAAACTCACCCTCTTCTTTTCTCTGGTACGTCTTTTCAGTCAGTAATCAATAGTTCTGATCCAGCTTGTACTCTGATCTGCTTTCTGTCTATGAACACTGAACATTGGCCTTGTAGAGTCTCATTGAAATAAAGAAGGAAGAAACGTTTGACAATGAGAGAGATTCAGGCATTAAACATAATACAGACTATCAAAAAGCTTAAGACAGTCTATGAAATTAAACAAATTTGACATCTTTGGTCTTCCATTCATAAAGTTCTCCAACAATCACTACCATACATCTCCCAATGGGGCACGTCCATTGTGGTTTTATATGGTGTTGATGCTTTTGTTGACTTAGGTTTGTATTGAAGATCCTTTCATAGTAGGATGGATGGAGCTGGACCTGGATGCAGTTTTCTGTAACAACATAAACTCAGGGCGGCCATGGTTCAGGAGTTAGAGCGGGTCATCCAATAACCGAAGATTTGGCTGTTCGAATCCCGCTCTGTCCTAGTCATATGCCATTGTGACCTTGGGCAAGACACTTCATCCAGCTTGCCTCCAGTGTCACTCACACTGGTCTATGAACTCGCATGAATGTTCAGTGGTGGTCGGAGGAGCCGTTTAGTGCGAATTGATAGCCATGCTTCCATCAGCCTGCCCCAGGGGCTACAAACATAGTTTACCATCACCAGAGTGTGAATATTAGAGTGAAAGAATAATGGATCAATAATATAAAGCACTTTCGGTGCCTTGAAAAGCGCTATAGAAATCTGATCCATTATTATTATTAATGCTACCCACTCTGTAATCTTTATTCACTTCAGGAGAACAGGCTGAAGTCAGCAGTAAAACAGTTTGTCATTGGCTATATTCATCATATGCAGATGAGTTATGATTTTTAAATGGCCAAAATATATCCCCATGATTGTTTTGCATTTAATGAGGTCACGACCATCACTTAAACTCGTGCTGTTGCATTTTCTGATTGCTAAAAAAGAAAAAATAAATGAAACATGAGCAAATCCTCCTGTCTGGTTCAGGTATTGTATTTATTAGGGGTGCAACGGTACAGGTACATGGTACACTCCAGCGGTTTTTGGGCCACGGTTTTGGTTCGGATTCTGTACGTGTTTTGTGCGTAAAGAGAACAGTGTTTTTTCTCCCAAAATTATATTTTTATTTTGCTTGTCAGCAAAAACTACATTTCACAGTAGGAACAAATTGTGTCACAGTGTTGTATGTGTGTCAGAGTCCTGCACCGGGTTGGGTACCCACAGGCACTTCAAAGTGAGTTACTGTGTAAACAATGTGTTTAATCATACGTCAGGTTGGGTTGTAGGTCTAGTGTACGTGGGTACGGAGTGGACATGAAAAAAGAAGTGGGTGTGGGTTTGGAAAAGTGGACCTGTGCAGGACTCGGATGTGTGTTGAGTCTAAAGCCCCTTCTCTATCTGTGGTCTCTCACCAAGGGCTTCCCCACATTGCACGCTTACATGTATGTTTAAAGAGAGAGAGAGAGGTACAAGCTGCGGCCGTATCTACAGTGTGTAGTTACTGCACAGATGAGACAGTGGAACGATTTAAACCTTCGTGAGTTCTAAAGCCAAACTCCCTCAATCTCTTTTGTTGAGGCACAACAGTGATTGGACATTAACTAGTGGGGGTTCGCCTGCCTGGACAGGCACACACACACACACTCAGTTGCCTGTAAAGCAGTATATAAGGAACCAACGCAAAATCAATTGCAAAACCAAAAAATGGCGATATATAAGGGCAGATTGTCTGATGCAGGACGTACCCAACGGTTTTCCCAAGTACTGTTGCATCCCTAGTATTTATCCATAAAAGAAGACTGAACAGCTGCACTTAAAGCCTTATTTGAAAAACGGGCATGTGTTCCTATATTTCTGTGAGTTAAATCTACCAGCTTGATTAACATCCCTTGTGTCATTGCTCTGACTGGTTGTAGGTCTGTCTAATTGATCTATGTCTCTGTTAACATCCCTTTGAAATCAGAAATGACATCTTAGGTCCCAGAGTAAACCTTGCCTGAGAATTAGTCTTTCTCTGCCACCGTACTAAACTGTGCTCTACCTCTGCACTAGAGAATGGAATTTCTGGGTCACTTCAGCTAGAGATTTGATGTCTGTGAACATTTATCCCAGGGGGTGATCCGGAGTCTGTCTCTCTAAAGCCGAGCAACTGGAGGATCTAGAAATCTCACATTTAAAGTCTAAACAGTAGTGTGGGACAACATCTAGACTGATCTGTTTTGAGCGAGTTTCATAATTATGGGCCACAGGCATCCACACCATTAAAGTACACTGGAGTAAGAGAGAGAGTCCTAATTGGTGTTGAGGGTAATATTTCGCTTAATTCTCCCTTTTCTTCACAGGAACACCCATGATTCCAGTTCACTACTATTACCAAATGCACTCTCCTTTTCATACTACTGACATAAGAGGAAACTGGCTCTGTTTGTTTGTTTGGAGAGCTGTTTGTTTTTTCTTCTCTGTGTATCAAGTGCCAAAATGATTGGAACATTTTGGCATGGGATCATCCGTCATCTCTCATCCTATCTTCAGATACAGTCACTTGTGGCTCAGTCCAAAAATCAAGATTTTCACCAATACTCAGTCGATTCATAACAGTTTCCTTTTTTGTGTGTTTAAAACAAAACTCACATCTCCAGAATGACTTGACAGAATATCTCAAAAGCTGGAACAAAATTTCAACTGGGCTTAGTTTATGATGCAAAGGTATGGGACAAATTGAACTTTTTAAAATACTTGATGCATGTTTTCTGATTTATATAATGAAAGCCATATTCACTTGCTCAACCAGTCATATGATTCAGTATGAAACCAAGAACTTTGATATCTGTCAAAAACACAGAGACAACACTAGAGTTACTAATTTGAAAGAACCCGTTTAGTTCCAGGGTAACAACCCATTGGTTGTGAATAACTGGTAGATCTTTATCACTTTCCCTCCAATATTGGCAGGCAAATAAACATGGAAATGTACAATGCCTGATAAAGGCTTAGTCTCTCAAGCACCATTTCCCTTGAACTGTTTCCATGCTTTTTCTAGCTAAAATGGCAAGGAACTCGAAAATGACTTCAATGTAGATGTAACATACAGTTGTAATACCTCGGACATAGGGCTGCACAATTTTGGCCAAAAATAAAATCCTGATTTTTTTTCCTCTAACAACTCAATTTTTGATTTTGATTTCAATTTTTGGGTAAAATTACAAAAGACATCAGAAGTCAGCATGTCATTTTCATGAGCAGCCCATAGTGCAAAGCACTGCTCCTTAGCTGAAATCTGTGATGGCATCATGGAATCCCTGAAAATTTTGTGATGGGCCCACAGAAGTTATACCAATGTAAGTCCGTGACAGGCATCAATCGTGTGTGCATGCATTGCATGCGGGGACCACGTAATATGAGTAATCCCCAGGCGGTTATATTGAAATTGTGGGATCAGTGTGTGGAGGAGACTGACCCAGGACGCACTGGAGGGATTATATCTCTAGGCTGGCCTGGGAACGCTTTGGGATTTCCCCGGAGCTGGTGGATGTGGCTGGGGAGAGGGCTGTCTGGGCTACTCTGCTGAGGCTGCTGCCCCCACGACCTGGACCTGGATTGAAGCATGGACAACGTAAGATGAGTGATCCCCATGCAGTTATATTTGAATTGGAGGATCTGTGCGTGGACCATGGCTTACATTGGTATCACTACTGCAGGCCCATCACAGATTTAAGGTCTGTGGTCATTACACAGATTTTTGTGAAAGACCGCTCTCACAGTTAGGAGGAGGAGCCTACAGTAGCCTGGAGGCACGTGGCTTAGAGACAGGAGACAGATTAAATCGATTTGATGATTTCCCTTTTTTAAAAGTTGTCCTAATTAAAAAAATCCAATTTCGATTTAAAATCAAATAATTGTGCAGTCCTACACTGACAGCCACTGTTTGTGGCTGAGACCTGGTTACCTGAGATTTAAGGCCCATTTATTCTCAATGTTAAATACTCATACGTATATGGACGAAGCATTATGTCCATCCTCAGAGCTCATTTCATTTGTATTTCTGTTCATCCTCTGCAAGTTTAACGCAAACAGAGCAGTACCACCTGGAACCATGGGGGGCAGTGTTGAGATTTGATGAGAATAATTTCCAGAAATGACTGAACTTTTCAAAGAGCGACTGTGAGTTGTTGAAAAACTACTGACATATTTACAACTAACATTCACAATATCAACATTAGTTAAAACCTGTGCCATTGCCATGTTTATTATTATTGACTTTCTTTTTCCTCTCTCAAAAATCTCTACTCTTCTTTGTGGTATATGGTCAGTATGTTAATTCAGAGTGGCACCCTGTGGTGGATTAATCGCTAAACATTCATTCCAATCCAATGGATGTGTGGAAGTATTAAGGCAGTAACATTTACACCATTTGAAGCAGATGTACCTATTTACGTACGTACAGTGAACATAAATGGGCCTTTACACTGAACTCTCTAAAAATATGGTGTCAATAAATGTCTGCCAATTGTCACTCCAATCTCAGTCCTTTTATTTGGACCCTTTGAGAAGTGATCTGGTGGTCTATCCTAAATTTTCCTGCATTAATTCAATCTCAGGACAAATTGAAGACTTTGTCTGCCTTGTTGGTCTTTCATTGACAGTCAGTGTCTATTTGATGTGTTTAAGCCTAAATAAAAGCCTTCATGTGGGGTGTACAATCTGGGCTCTCTTTTGTTTTTCTTAGGTCTTCAGGAGGTAGATCTCTTTCAGCTCTTTCAGGTTCTTGAGGTCAGAGATCTTGGACTTTAAACAGTTGGTGACCACTGCTTTAGTGTTGTGAGTTTGAGCCCACCAGTACTTTCACGGACACGTGTGCGCGGTAACCCAAGTGTGGAAACAGTTCAGTCTGTAGGTTTTCTTTCGGTATCCCTCTGGACTCTATTCCATGTCTTCTCCAAGTCCTCCCCTATTCACACCTCTCCTCTCATTTCCTCTTTTTACGGTCTGTTTACTTTGTATGTCCCGGAGCTTCCTCTTGGTTAGTTTAAAACTTTGAGCTGATTTGAAAGCCAGCACTTTGTCCCACAGGGTTTGATTTGCATCCCTTTGCCTCTGATGGTTGTATATGTACTGGTGCTGAATGCTGGGGAAAGGGAAGTTAATTACCTTCATGTGTGAAATGGAGCCCAAAAAAGTACGTAAAGTTTTGCTGAGAGTTCACAGTAATGAACACAATTAATTTGTAGTTTCATCCAGGTTTTCTGCCTCCAGCCATGGTCAGAGGAGGCACGATGTTTTCAGGTATTCCTTCTCATTATCCAGTATGCAGTATAGCTGGGACGCCTTTAGGGAACTTCCTCAAATTTTACACCACTGTGCATTTTGAGTTAAGGTTGGACTGATTACAATTTTTTGGTTAACATCAATGTGACACCATTGTATTCTGCAGAAGAAACAGCTTTTGGACAACAGAGTGCTGCAGAAATGTGTCTTAAAGGTCTTAGGTCTATTCAGATTTAGGGTGTTCTAACTGCAGATATGGAATATTATAGTCATAATTATTTTTCATGACAGAAGGATTGGTCATGTTGTCAAGACCATCTAAACAGATACAAGTCATGAACTGAGTGTGTGTAGAACAAGAGTGACAGTGATTCTTCTTCTAAAGGTGGTAGATCTAAATATGTATTTTTCTCTGAAGTCTCCAGTCTGTAGCCAAATCAAGACTTGGCAAAACATTTTAAACGAAAAAAACAAAAACAATAATAATTAAAGCTGCAAGCATTATTGGGCGGGACATCACACCATGTATTCCACCTCCTGTGGCCGTCGACACCTCAGCTCCACTCACACCTCTCCGTCCCCATATCAGCTCCCACGCTTTTGTGCCCGTCCTCCTTACATCCCTACAGAAAACCAGCGGCCCTTTGCTGAAACCACCATCACCTTTTAATGAGGCTTTTATTTTGAAAAACCCTACTTTGTGTGTGTGTGAGAGAGAGACAGAATCAGTTTGAATAATGAATTGAAACTGAATGAGTAATTGAGCATAAAAGTCATGATTAACCACATTTAGGGTTTTTATTTTGAAAAACTCTATTAAGTGTGCATGTGGGTGTCTGTGAGAAAGGGCTATGGGTAATCCATTTGGACCTGGCGCCCTTCCTGTTTGAGATGACCTGAAGGCATTTGCTATTTCCTCAATTGACAGTAGTTGCTCTAAAGATGACTGAGCATCTGGAGAGAGCCTTGGGATATCCAGTGAATCAAGAAATGAAAAAATCTCAGGTGTGTTACCATCTACCTCCGACTTATATAGAGTGGAATAAAATTGTTTGAATTGGTCATTAATGACTCGGGGATTGTGAGATATTGAATCAGCACCTGTATCAATTCCTGGGATCATTTGTTCAGCTGACTTGTTTAAGCTGAAGTGCAAGGAGCTTCCCCGCTTTACCTCCATGTTCATAATGTGCGTGTCTGGATTTAAAAATATTTTTTTCGACTTTCCATGTCATAAGTGTATTAAATTCACTTTGCAACAGTACTTTCTCTTTAAAAAGATCTGGTGTAGGCGAAAGAGCATAGTACCTGTCAGTATCTGCAATTTTTTCAGCAAGCTCTTTAAGTTGTTTGGAATGCTCCTTGTCCCTATATAAGAGATAATTTGGGCCCTAATGAAGGCTTTCATAGACTCCCACAGAACTCCCCTTGATACATGCTGAGTGTCATTAATTTCCAAAAAGAGGTCAATCTGATTATTGAGAAATGTTCTAAAATTTTTACATAACAGTAACTGAGGGTCTAGCCGCCAAGTGCGTTGGGGCGCTACATTGTCTGGAAAAATGAGATCCATCTGCACTGGGCTATGATCTGATAATACTATACTGTGATATTTACTGTTGGAAATTAGAGGAATTAGTTGGTTATCGACAATGAAATAATTAATCCTTGAGTAACAATGATGAACGGGGGAGAAGAAGGAGAATTGCTTCGTAGTTGGATTTTTTATACGCCAGGGGTCCGATAAGCCATAAGAGTGAAGGAGGGAATTAATAGCCACTGCAGCTGACGATAGAGTGTTGTTTGACCTTACACCTGACCTGTCTAGCTGGGCATGAAGGACGCAGTTAAAGTCTCCACCTAGAATTAGTTTATAGGAATTAATGTCCGGAAGAGTTGAAAAAAAATTAAGAAAGAATTGTGCATTCTCCCAATTCGGTCCATAGATATTAGCCAATATTAATGGTGTATTAAATAGTTTGCCCACTACAATAACGTATCTGCCATTAGTATCTGATATTACCTCAGAATGTTCAAATGGAATCTCCTTCCTAAT
This sequence comes from Sphaeramia orbicularis, assembly GCF_902148855.1. Classification (NCBI taxonomy): domain Eukaryota; kingdom Metazoa; phylum Chordata; class Actinopteri; order Kurtiformes; family Apogonidae; genus Sphaeramia; species Sphaeramia orbicularis. Next base: position 48,420,551 of record NC_043977.1, on the reverse strand, counting down.
TAGAATTGCTGTTCCCCTGCCTTTAAAGTTGAAACGTGAATGATATATTTGTCCAATCCACTTGCAACTTAGCCTTTTTTGAGAATTAATATTTAAATGTGTCTCCTGTAGTAATATTACATCAGGTTTTAATCATTTCAAATGACTAAATATTTTACTTCGTTTAACCAAATTATTCAGCCCTTTGACATTCCAGCTTATGAACGAAATTGCTCCTCGTTGATTATTTACATTATCCACAATCATAGTGAAACAGTTTGTGAAGAACAGGTCTTACATGTTGGCTATATCTGATTACTTCAGTGCATGTTTGAATCGAACCATAAACCACAAATAAAACCAAAAGGAAACTGACAAAGACAGACAGGTGGACATAGATAAACCCCTTACCATCCTGGACTCCTGGGCTGGTCTTCCGTAAACCTGAGGATGCCCTAAAAACTCTCCTCTCTCTTCTAAGTATATAACACGTCTACACTAACTTGAACTCTAACATGAACTTTGCAAAGGCAGAACATAGTATAAAAGGACTTTCCTCTCCATACTATTATTGCTGCATGTATGCTGGAACTTATTTGGTCACATGCTGATAACACGTACAGCTGAAAGATATATCCACAAGAAAAAAAAAAAGTAAAATCAAATAGAATTAATGGTGGTGGTAAGGGAATTAAACAAAACAAAGACAAAAAAAGCATTAAAAGGTAAAGACAAAAGTACTGCTGGGGTTATAGTGCTGGGACTGAGGATTAAACACAATAACGTGGCAGAGAAAAAGAAAAACAAATATTATTAACATATTTAAATAAGATGAAGGCCACGTGGTGTCTACTTAAAGCCTTCACATATTGTAGTAAATTATACATAATTGTTCATCATGGAACTTCAGATGGCTGAAAAATGTCACTTAGCCTTGTCCATAGTCCAAACATAAAATATATCCAACTGCAGTGTGGTGATGTTTACCAGTCAGTATGTAAGTCCGCATGTGCAGACAATTGCAATGTTAACACGCAGTGTGTGATACCTGTTATGGTCCCGTGAATTAACTGTCACTCTCCCTCCATCTCCCATGGGTGCAGATTAGTCTCGATGTTGTGCTTTGCCTTAATCGGGTCTTCGAACGATACCTGCTCGCCAGCTGGGGCCGTGATCTTCAGTATGGCTGGATACAGGAGCCCGTATTTCACGCCCGTACACCGGTGAAGCATTCCTCTTACCTTGGTGAAGGCTGCTCTCTTTTTTCTGACGGCGGCTGAATAATCAGGGTAGATGTAGAAGCGCTTGCCTTTGTAGGTAATGGGGCTCACACCCATGGCCTTCCGGAGAACATCCACTTTCTCCTGAAAGTAGTGAAATTTAACGATTATTGGCCTGGGGGCATCTCCATCCTTTGGTCGCGGCTGCAGGCTCCTGTGCGCCTAGTCCAGGGTCGGCGTGTAGTCAAGTGCCAGCGCTTCCTTCAACAATTCAGCCACAGCTCTCTCCGGTCGTATATTCCCAAATCCCTCCTCCACTCCAACTAGACTGCAGTTGCCAGGATTCCAAATCATCTGTCTTATCTGCCAACCGGATGACTTGTGTAGATAGCATATTAACTTTAGCTTCAAGTGCTACAACCCAGTTAGCGTGGCCATTAGCTTCTTCCTCGAGATCACCAATGCGGGTTGAGAATGTGGTGTTTTCTTTCTGCACTTCAATTACCATCGTGAGCTCTGTGCGCACATTCAGGATATCTGTCCTTAAATTACTGGCCAAGTTGTCTATTTTCTTGTGCAGTTTGTCTGCAGCCGCCATCACAGATGAGTCGATCCTCTGCTCTGATTGCTTTATAGCAGCCGTGATTGCGTCAAGATCCGAACCTGACCCCGCTTCCGCGGCCAGATCCACATCAGGCGAGTCTGAGGCTTCTGGCCCTTGCTTCAGTTTTTGGGATTTAGGCATTTTCGACAGCTTTGAATGAAAAAACACAACTAATTTGAGGAGCTTGGTGCTTTACATACACATTTGCACCGGGAAAGACAAGAAGGAAAGGATGAATATTAAATTAAATGTTCAATCTAAGCAGAGCTCACAAGAACACATCCTCACAGGTCGCTGCTCAGCTGCACCTCAGAAAGAATAATTTTTAATGAATAAAATTGTTCAAACAGTCGATCATTTGGTCATAAAAATGAAAAGAAGTTATTTAATACTCATTTTTTATTATTTTTAATAGGGCTTTTATTTTTGGAAAAAACTGCACTGTGTGTACTCTTTCCTCTGTGTCCAAATTGTCACATACCCACAATGAAAACCAGCAAACATCTGATTATGAATATAAAGGGGAAAAAGTAAGATCCACCTGGGAATCGAATCCCAGTCCTCAATGTGACAGCGCTGTTTTCTAACAATCACACTATCCAGCCAGACAGTCAAGGGCTGATTATTAGGCCTTTTAACAGAGAGGTGAATCTGTTAATGTTAAAATCGAAAGTAAAAGTACTCTTCAAACAAATCGCGATTATTCCATAACCGTAGGTCCTGTCTCAAAAATTCTTTCACTTGTGGATTCTGCAGACTTGTGTGAATGCAATGATGTATAAGTGTAAAAAAAGTCTGAATTGAATAAGCAGTAATCGCAGGAACGTGGAGTCACTTTGAAAGGCAGATTATCAACTTCCTGTTGGATTTAGCTCATAGGTGTCAGTGTATGATTTGTCGGGCTCAATGAGACCAACATTTTGGCGTTTGTTTCATGTGACTGTGACATTCCTACTGGCCGCTAGGGCAGTTTTTGTGTGCTTTTAGTACATAGGTGGCACCACAGAGTCCATTTTGGTTGATATTGTATCAATCTGTTTACCAGCCATGACATGTATACCAAATCTGGTGAGTTTTTGAGCATGATGAGGGGGTCAAATGGCAGTTTAAAGTCGAAAAAGTATGAAAATAAACAAAATTTAATAAATCCATAACCATACATCCTATCTCAAAAATTTTTGCATGTGAGGGTCATGGTGAGTCTTGTTAACGGATAAATATATAACATGTGGGGAAAAAGTATGAGGTCAAAAATGAGTTCCAGACTTCACATTTTTCCGGGCTTATTAAAAAAAAAAAAAAAAAAAAAAACTAAGGAAGTTAAGACTAAGTTATGAGATCACTTTTTTGAGAAGGGTTTGCTCTATCTTTTGGTGCTATTTAGAAGCCAATATGACAAACGGTGTCATACGAGTTTGTTTTAGAAATTTTATTTTGAAAGGCATATTGCAAACTTCTTGCTGGAATTAGGTCATGAGTGTCAGTGTGTCATTTGTAGCGGTTCATACAACAAACATTTTGCCATTGGTTTCATGTCTCTACGACATTCCTACTGGCCACTAGAGCCGTTATGGTTTGTTTTCACATAGGTGGCGCTAGAGAGCACATTTTGGCATTTACGGGGTTAATTTTTGCATTTTATGAAATTTTTCGCCAGACTTTGGCGACTTTGGTGACTTTTTGAGCATGTTAAGGGGTCAAAATCCAGTTTAAAACATCACAGAATAATAATATGAAAACGAACGAAAACAATAGGGCCCTGCTTCAAGGCAAGGCCTCTTACTCTGTGAGAGAGAGGGCCTCACCTTTCAGCTCTGTCCCTACTAATGAGTCTTCTTCAAATTGTAGTGATGCTATTGCTACACTTTGGTCTCCACCAGTCTTGAAATAAAACACGATAATGAAGTGGCTACTGACAAAGTACTGTGGCATGAAATATCAATTTGTCTATTATCACAGCCAATCAGTGCCCTCGTTATATCATGTCTAGACTGGTAACTTGTCACATCCTGAAAAGTACCAAGGCAATCAGAATGGCAAATAGGTCAAGCTTAAAGACAGTGGAGATTTAGCTCAGTCAATAATGGTTCTAACTGCAATGCTGAAGACTCCGGTTCAGTTCCCGGTCAAAGTAGCACCCCCCCCTGCAGATTTTCAAATGGGGGGGCGCAGTGCCGAGGGTGCAGGCAGATAAAATCAGACATTGCTTTAAATCAGCCACTGGGACAATGTTCAGAGTGCAAAATTTGGACCACAGCACTCGATACACAACTGACATAGGACTGACAGAACTAAGAAGCCGCACAGCACACTGCTGCATCTAACATACAGTTCCGCCCACCTTCTCCAGCTGCAATATCACTGACTGCACAAAGCAAAGAACACCATAAAACAACAACATATAGAGAGCATTTACAACAATAATTCCTATTCTATACTATCGCTAATTTGTCATTTCTTCCATCAATTGCCACAGTACAGTGGTAGCAAAATGCACAAAGAATGCACTGATTTATACACCACATATCACCACAGTACTGTGGCAACAAAAGGCTAATGAGTTCGTGTAACAGTATCCATGATTGGCTCTAGTACAAACGCTAACATTTGATTGACTCTTTGGCAATAGACAAGCTGATATTTTGTGCCACAGTACTGTGGCAGTAGCCATTGCCATAAAACAAAGGAAAATTAAAGTCCTCTTTGTCTGAGACCAAGACAAGACCAAATTAAAAAGGTGATTCTGAGTCTTGTTTCCATTTTATATCCGATTGTAACGGTGGGGCGTCGTTGCATCCGGTCACCGTTACGTTGGATGTTAATGATATTAGTGTATTGTATAACTTATGTAAGCAAGCATGAAGAAATAGACGCACATTCGGGTTAAATATGTTTTATTGGTTATTGTATTGTTTGGAGGGTGATTCGGAGGTGGAGCAGGTCCAGCGAGGGAGGGTGAGCCGTGTGTGCGGCGGTCCTCTTTTGCCGGGCGTGCGTAGGGGCCTGTGTATTACGAAGTATGTGCATGGTGAATCATTAAAGGTGTATAACAACAGTAAATTGCTATAAAGTTAAGGTATTGATACTTTTTTTTAGAATATGAAAGGGAGTAGTAGACGCCAACTTACCTGCATGTGGGCTTCCGTTTCCGGTGCGTCCGGCCAAATGAATCCCCGGGGGGCTTGGACGCTATTTAAAGGTTCCAGGAGGGGAGCACATATGGGGTGGTTGAAGGAGGGGTGTTCTGGTGGCGGGATAAATGTAAATATGTATATATGTGTTTGTATAGTGGTGTTTGTATATTTGGTTTGTCTTAATCTTTGTAAATAGTGTATTTTATGAGTTTGTGGTGTTTTTAAAATTACAAAAAAACTGTTGTTGATAGGATAGGTAAATTCTGTTTCCCCTGTGGAAAAAATGGTTTGGTCGAGTCACATGCACAGTGCCTCTTTGTATATATAGGGGTCATTTTAGTGTTGGAGGTGGTCGGTGAAGGTTGCGTTGTTTTGACATGCTGAAGAAAATAAAGGAAATTGATTTTTTTACTACAATCCTGGGCTCATGCTCCTTTTGAAACGCGCCTAGACCGCTCGGGTTATCACAGATGAAATCATGTATTAAGGTGTATTATTGTCACCTACTACTTCTGAATGTGGGCCAGATTTAACATCCTTTTACCTAAAAAGGCCAAACACGGCTCTAAAAAGGGATGTGCATGCTTTCTGCAGGGCTCAAGGTGTGGGAATACTGGTACAATCTGCAATTTTGCCACTTATATTACACTGTGAATGTTGAAGTAAAGAAAATGCAGCGTAAAAAAAGGTGAAATGATGTTAACAGGTTTGTCACAGTGCTTCTGCATGTGGCTATGTACATGCACACCAGTATATGGGTTAGAAGGTTTATTCCAGTTTTGATCATATTCAGGAAGACATTTACATGGAATACACAGACCGAATCAGGTTAATTTAATCAACATTTCAGTATGTCCTGCCGGACACTGTGACCACACAATGTTTGGCTGTTTTGGTTTTCTCTCCTGTTATTCCACCACTGTCTTCATTTGAGACAAGGAAGAGAATGATGATACACAGTTCAGTGACTGGTTTTGATGCTAATGAACAGAGTAACGTTGGAGCTTTCCACTATGATCTGACTTGTTGCACCTGGGAAAGTTGGTTGTTTCACTATGGATGTCAACAGGTCAATATTGCAATATCTATACCTATATCTATAACATCTATACTCCCAAATACATTTAATTATTTCAGCACTGAAAGACAAAACTCAGTTTCTGCATTTATCCAAAGGTGAAACACTTTCATTGGTGCCATCATTGTTTGTGTTACTGTTGTGTTACTTAGCACCGGGTTCAGAAACCAGGATAAGATGCATGCATGTACCAGAATCCTGAATAATTCTGGAATACTTAAGCTACAATATTCAGGTTTCTCAAAAAGAAAGATGAGAGACTTCAAAAACCACATAACCATCATACTGAGGTGCATGTATACAAGTTAATGATGCATTTACAAGGAAGTAATCTTTTTTTTTTTAATTCTTGTGTCAGTTTTTAGTGAACCTGTTGAACTTTTATTTGGCCTAATGGAGACAAATCCACATTTTTTAAAGCATCTTTGCTTTGGTTAAACACTCTCCTCCCTCCTCTCACTAAAGTCATGGCATATCAGAATAGTGACCTTCTAAAATCTTTAAATGGCACCGGCAGACGCTGTGTTATTAGATGGTGGGTCATGTTTTCATGTAATTATCCCTTTTTTTTAATAGACCCCATAACTGTATATACAGATAACAGCTATGCTTTCCTGGCCCGTGTTCTTTATATTCCATGGACCAGTCTTCTTGGTGTTTTGTCTTCAGATGATGCTTTCTCTTTCCTTTGCCAATATCTCAATGGAAATCAAATATAAATATATATATCAAATCTAAAAAAAAAATATTAACCATGACAAGTGGAAAGAGGCTTTAGCTTTGTACAACATAATAAGATGTTTTACATTTTACTACATTTGGTATAAATATTTATGTTCACAAGGGTGAGGCTATTTTGGTCGCCCGAGGTCACAGTCACAGTGACTTCATGTCTGGAATTCTCATTACTACAATAAGTAAGCAACAACTTGATAGAATTTTTTTAAATCTGACACAAACTTTCACCTTCTTCCCATCATTTACCCCCAGTATTCACTGAAGTCCACACAGATACCATTTTTCTTCTCTCTTCATTTTCCACTTCCCCTGACTTGTGTTTTGTCACGTTCTCAGTCTTCCATTCATACCCTGGTGGTTTTACTAAAGCCCCTGTAGTGCATGATGGACCGACCAATGGTGCTTTGGTGTAATCAGTGAAATGATGTCAGCCTGGGATAGACATCACCCAACAGGACACATGGAATGTATGGGATTTTACGTCCCAGGCCCCTGTGGTGATGGATAGGGCCATTTTGGATAGAAAGAAGTGAGGAGTGCGCAGCAACAGCAACCAAACACACAGTATAATGCTTAGAATGTTGCTGAATTCTGAAAATAATGGTTCTGAAGATGTCCAGTAGGTTTTTCAGGTCACTGGTAACCCATGGAAGCCCGTCTTATGTATTAGAGGGATGGCTTTTCTGTCTGTTGTCTTGGATCAGAACCAGTGACTTTCTGGTAAATGTACCTGCTGGAGGATTCCAGCCTCTGCACCTTCCTCCTGGCCTGTCTAACTGTCACCCCTCTTGTCTTTCTGTCTCTTCTTCCAGGAGGATTTTCGAAATAAGGTTCAAGATTACATCAAGCATTACGCCAGATGATAGAAGCACTGGCTAACACATCAGCCTGCACCAAACAACCAAACAGCTCTACCTTGCCTCTGCTTATTTTGGCCAACTCCTCCATCTGTGTGAATCCCGTCGCTGATTCTCCGACCAACTTGGACCCTCTTCCTGTCAGCACCCGACTCCTCCCCACTTCCTTGTAATAAAAAAGAAAAAATGCCGTGTTTGAGGGAGACTTTACCTATGAAATGAAAGTACGCTTTAATTTTATTCCAATCAATCTGAGTGTCACAACGGCCGGATTGCGGCCAGATTGCTGGATTGTGGCCCTAAACCCAACCAGCCATGGCAGCCAATGGTGATGGTTCAGCTGAGGTGGTACCTCAGTGTAAAAGGTATATAGTCATATTTAGCAGTTATTTTTAAAATTTGACAAATCAGCAGAAAGAATAGCTGTTACTGAGTTCTCTGTTGCAGTGCCTGCCATGTTTGTGTCGCTCAAGAGAAAATGCATGTGAGTTTACATATATAGACAAACACACACACCCATTGCTGTGGTTAAAGGTGAACACACGTATGCACACACTGATTCATTACTCACATACAGTCCTGTTGACAAGCCCCACGAGACAGCATGTGAATGACTACTATAGTACTACACTGCCCCATTGTGCCCTCATTCTTCTTGCATGAACACACAACATATACATTGACCCCGTGTGTTTTCAGCTCCAAAAGTACTGCAAATACCACCATTAAAGCCACAGCCAAATGTATTGTACTGATTTTTTCGCCTAAATACTTCTTCTGTATCTCACCATCCACTTTGTTTTTCTGTTTCACACAAGAACCTTTTCCCACTGAAGTTGCAGAGGGATTTTTATCTTCACAATGCAATCAGAATGTACCAGGACAAACCTGTTTTGAGTGTGTTTTGTGATCTAGTCTATCAAATTGGATGTTGATTAAAGAATAATAATAAAAAATCTGCATATGTGCAAGGCTGGATGCAAGACGGAGATATGCAGTCTCTGTTTTCTAAAACCTTTGTTTGCTCCGAGGTAAGATGGGACATTAACTCTTTAACTAAACAAAACTTAGATGCATATTTGAACAGATCTATATGCAAATCCCTCAAACCATTGGGCTTTAAAACAGACTCCTAAAATACCGTCACTGCTCATCTAGTATTGATGTGAACACCCTTTGTCGCCCATACAAACCTTTTCATCACTGAAACATTTTCCACTCAGTGTTTTGGGGAACAGAGCCAAAACAATGAAAGACATGTCACTGCCCTAATGTTATGACTGCACTTTGCACTATCACTACATGGTCGTTCTCTACATGTGTTGGGAAAGTTGACTGCTAAGAAAGGGCAGTCATGAAATCAAAATTGTGTATTTATGTAGTTTTTGGTGATCGAGGTGAGAGCTGTTAGCTGGAGCTAAAAAACAGTCATCATCCACTCCAGAGAAACAGCTAATTGGTGAGCTTAGCGATGTGTGTAGATCCTGACATCTGTACATTGTAGAAGGCTTGGAAATAAGAAAACATGTTTCAGTGCAACCTGAAAAGCTGGATGTAAAGATGAAGAAAACCCACTTAGTGACCATGATTACTAGTGGATTAGCAATGCTGGTTACAGAGTTTACCAGTTCATTCTTGAGCTAGCAAATTAAGATCTTCACTGTCAGTCTGTTAAGTTGGGCAACTTCTCTAGAAAAACTAGTACCAGCACTAGTCTTTTCCACATTGTTTAGATTCACTGTTAACCTTTTCATGCCTGTCTGTGAACTTAAAGGTTTGTAATCACACCTGCATCACAGTGCCACACATTCAGTTATTGAACATACATGTAGATAGCACACTCAATGGTTAAAGCAGCGTATGACATTTGTCACCAATTTTTCATCAGATCTGTAAAACCCGAGTGACAGCCTAAGTATTACGAATCCATTAGTCTTTCCGTGATTACGCACCTGAGTCACTTCCTCACAGTGAACAACTTCGAAGTTGACTCCATCACAAGCCATCTGTTTGTTTACATACAAAATTTCCAAAAAGTCCAAAGTGACATATCAGTTTGGTATGTAAACAAATGGACTGCATGTAATGGAGTCAACTTCAAAGTTCTTCACTGTGAGGGAAGCGATTCAGGTGCATAATCACGGAAAGACTAACGGATTCATGATACTTAGGCTATCACTCGGGTTTTACAGATTTGATGAAAAATTAGTGACAAACGTCATACGTTCCTTTAAGAAGGAACAGAGCATAGGACATGTCGCAAAATGAACGTAACAGTTTGATTAATGTCTGCAACTTGTCTAGACTAGTTGCACAATCATCTACAACTGAACGTGACCTGAACTCATTTAAGACCAACATTACTTCACAGCAGAAACATTTTACACAAAGATCTGCAGGACAAAGTGAGCAAACTGAACATGCTTAGTCCTGACAGTCTGAAGAATCACTACAAACAGACTGAAATAAAGTTGCCTAGCCACACTTATGGTAATAATGGTAATGGCCAATGATTGACTGCTCTATACATGGAAACTACTCTTAATTGCCTAGAAATACTTGACAGGAAGTAGCCACATTTTTGCATGTAGATCGAACAAACTAGGTTTTGGCTGTTGATAGGGCAGCTCTTCTGTTGTGGAGTTGATGATGAGGGTCCGGTCTGGACATTCACACCCATTACATTAAAACATCTGTGTGAAATGTAGCTGGTGTAAATTGGACATAACTCACGCTCATGATGTTTGTTGTGTTGGGTCAAGAAAGAATCAGGGAAGCTGAGGCATTAGCATATGTTTGTGTGTCTTTTGGGTGGGTGGGGGGTTAGGCTGTATTTTGAGCCATCAACACATTCGGACTGTTCTCACTGCGTTCAGCTTTGTGTTCACACGTCTGCATGAGGCGTAGTCTTTATTATCTGCCAGTGGTGCTTTTTAACCAAGGATGTCAGAAATGTGGTTTGTGAAGATTCAGGTCGTCTGTCTGAGGTGTGCGTGGGTGCGTGTGTGCGTGCGTGCATACATGTGTAGGCAGTTAAAGTATGAAATGTCAATGTAGTGTAACTTGTTAGCATGCTTTTGTTTCTTCTTACACCTCTTTTGTTTCTTTCTTCAGCCCAGGATTTAAAATGTTTTCTTTGTGAAAGTAAAGTTGGCAACAGACGACTGTTGCCTCTGCCAAAGTAAAGGAACTGATAACACGACAAAAGTCAGTGTGAATATGGGTATTCCACTGCATTTGATTTCCCCTCAAACGCTAATGCTGACAATTCAACTGATGTAATAACCAGGTGGGTTATTGGGGTTGTAGTAACCGCCTCCAGGAGACGCCAGCCCTCGTCTCTGATCTCAGCCTTACTAATACTCTCATTTGAGCTTCCTTTTGGACACACTGTTTGTTGTCCTTTAGTTTGGCAGTGAGCGGTGTTCCCCAGGATTTTCTTGGGTAATGTCTCTTGCTTGGGCTTGCTCCATCTTTTTGGGCCAGGGGAGAAGATTGACAACCTGCTCTTCTCTTCTAATCCACAACCTTTTCTTTCTCAGATTGTATATCCATTTTTTTAAGATATATTAAAGAGAATTTAAAGTAAAACACTGTGTGGCTTTTTCTTTAAGATTCTCAATGTTCAATAATAGTTTTGTGTCATTAGCTGTGGTTCTGGTATTTGTTACATGTAGCGGTCACAAGATGCTGACTCACATAGGGCCACCTGGGGTTCTGTTTCAGTTTCCATTCATATTTGTAAGATAAAGTTTAGCATTAGCACTGCCCCCTCTCCCCAGTTTGACATTTTCATCTTCACCCACAAAGACCTAGTGCTACTTTTGTGGCAGCTCCCAAATGAACTTTTCTCTCTATGTAACTGTTCTTAAGTGATTTATCACCATTCATTATAATATTATCTTCTGTATTTTGCATTTTTCAGTGTAAAACATGTACTTTTGTCGATTTAATTTGCTGATCATGTAGATGTTCATTAAAGCAGCGTATGACTTTCATCGCAATTTTTTTTTAAAATTTGTAAAACCCAAGTGATAGCCTAATTGTCTCTAATCCGTTAGTCTTTCTGTGCTTTTGCTCCTGAATCAGTTCCCTCACGGTGAGTAACTTTGAAGATGACTCCATTATAAACACAGTCCGCTCGTTTACATAAACTGAAATGTCACTTGAGCCTTATCAGAAATTTTGTCGCTAAGTGCGTTGTGGGAATGGGAATTCCATACAGCAGCAATTTCACTGTCTCTTCGTGAGTGCTGAACCCAAATGTCGCCTTTACCTCCATCCAGCGATTATACTCATTCTTAAAAACAATGCTAGTGGACTGTATAATTTTATGTTGTAGTGATCTGGCTCGTTTTCTAGCCGAATCTGTGACAAACCACTTTCGCTTGGTTGCCATCATTTCCACAATCCATTTTGTGACAACATTTCGGAAAGGGCCAGAGAGTTTCGGTTTGTTATGTAAACAAGCAAACTGTGTTTATGATGGAGTCATCTTTGAAGTTGTTTACCGCGAGGGAAGTGATTCAAGTGTGTAAGTACGGAAAGAGCAATGGGTTAATGATAATTAGGCTATCACTTGGGTTTTACAAATTTGAAAAAAAAAAAAAAATTGTGATTAAAGTCACATACTGCTTTAAAGCTCAGAGTAAAATCAAAGGCTATTATTTTAGAAACAGAGAAAACTGAAGAAAATGTGACTTTTTCAGCAAAATGTCATAACATAATCCAAGTGTCTCCATCCACTTTCATTTGTCAAATTCCATGGGTTTTACTGGTGAATCAGCGTTGTAGGAGATGATGGTGTTTCTATGTTCCCTACAGAGCCTTGAACGTCCAAATGAGTCATATGTGATGACCATGAAAAGATGATAAAACTGCATTTTACACCAATCATTTACATCTATTAATGGGATTAGTGGATCAACAGGTATTTGGGTCTTCAACTTTTTATACAGCACTCATAGAAATACTCTGAAATTCAAATTTTCAACTTAGTGTCTTACTGGAGGACCTAACAAGACTTACTTTTGTGAAATTTTTCAAAAAAATTTTTTTAATGATTTTTATAATGATATTGAAAATCAAGGTCCCTGAAGTTACCATATTTGGTTCCTTACCCATAAGTGGCAAAAAAGAAAGAAAGAAAGAAATCCAACAAGTATATAAAAACTCAAGAAAAACATGTGTAATGTGAAAGGAATGTATTTTAAAACATTAGAACATAATTTTTCTAACATTACAACAACATAGGTACTGGCACAGACACCTGTCAATTTCCACATTATCAGTTTGAACATCGTTACATACATTACTACCATTACTTCATGCTACCTAACTAACTCAGTCTTAAACAGAAGTGGACCTTGCACACCCTGCTGTTGCTGTTAATTAATTGTTGCTGTCACTGTTTTGCAATCTATGTGGAATTTACTAAAAATAATCATTTGCCTCATTTGGGTTAATGGTTGGAATAATAGTGTCTTGTAAGAGCCTCATAATTGAGGCATATTTTGGGCACAACACAATAAAAAGGCAAATCAATCTCCATAAATACTTTCTGATACAAAACTTCAAAATGCAGATGAAATACATTTATGGAAGCACGCCTAGAGGCTCAAACATCATATCAAACATAGAGTAGTATTTATTTGGACCTTTTTTATGGGTTTTTGTCTTTTCAGTGGTGCTCTGTTCCCTCTTTGTCTCCTTTAGATGTTTCAAAGGAAACACTGAGTGCCGACAGCCGACATCCACAGTAGAATAATGACATGGCTGAATGATGTAAATCACATGTCCCTCTTCACCGGACTTCCTGTTGACAACACCCCTCACCACTCAGCTCAAAATTCCTTCTGATTATTTATTGACTTTCAACACGTTTCTACATCCGTTACCAGTCTTTCGGGGGGTGGGGAATTAATGAGATGCTGCTAAATCGTGTGTCCTATTGAGTTGATGCCCTGGTCCTGGTGTAACGGTGCAGACTAATGGCTTTAAATGGACGGTCATTTTGTCACATAAACACGGACACACTGGACACTAAACGTCTACCTCTGAATCTGTTTGGACGAGTATAGGGTAAAGGTAAAAGCAGGATCCTGCTTCATGGTCTGAAATGACACAGATTAGAAATAACTCGTATGATTCAACAACTTATAAACTTCTGATGGCAACATGGCCTGGTTAAAAAAAATAGTCCCCACCTGGATTTAACTCAGTGAAGAGTTCAGATCCTTCCACTGGATAATTACTACAGTGATTAGTATGTTTCTTTAGCTCTTTAACTGATGCAATAGCTTCTCATTTCTGAAACAACCATCAGTTTGATAGAGCAAATAAAGATTGGACAAGGACAGGATTCATGAGGCTCAGATTGTGAAAATGGGTTCAGCAGCATGAGAGTCCAGACCTGTGCCACATTGAGGATCTTTAGGATGTGACAGAGAAGACTTTAGACAGATCTCTGACTTTCCATCATTAACCCTTTACTGCCTTTTTCTTTTTTTTTTTTCTTCTTTTTTTTCTTTTTTTTTTTTTTTTTTTTACAATTATATAAAAAAAATATTTTTGTTACTAAATGGGCTAAATTAAGTACAGATTATTAATTTGCATATACATTGCATACAATAACTATGATGTAAATTAGTAACATCACGCATAATGGTCAATAATTGTAATTAAACAACAAATCTTAGATATGTAGATTATTTTACTGATGATGCTATTGATCAGTTATTCTAGTCAACAATCCAAACAAAACAAATATAATCAAAAACTCAGAATGTCATGATATTAGTAACATGACTGTTGAATGTTGTTGATGGTAGATAAATCAGGTCACATATGTCCAAGAGTGTTGAACAGCACATCGGCACTTATGGGAGTGAATAACATGGCATCCAAGGGTCTCTGTGTTTTTAATCCATCCTTGATACTAACATGTATGATGTATGTAGAAATATTTTGTACCTGTACCTCTACCTCTACCCAGATTTGTTAGTTTCTTCCACTACTGCTGACTTGACAGTCAGGGAAGGTCTAGTCTAATCAGTTCACTCACTGGAAAAGAAAAAAAAAGGGTTTCATTAAGGCTGGAGTCATATGTTGTCCACTGTGAAAGCAGCTTACATCTGTCCACATGCAATATTGAAGCACGTATAAGGCATCAGTGACTTTTTGAAATCATCCTCAGGAGCTGTACCATCGGATGCTGAACCGATAAGGATTGTTTTGGTAAGGTTTTATAAGTGTCTTATTAAATGACACTTATATTTCTGCTGTGTGATGAGGTCTGGAGTGTACTCCAAAATGGAATACACTGTCAGCATGACAGTTATAAACTTCTCTGTCACCATTTCATCCTTTCAAACACATAAATACAGACACAACAGCTGATGCAGTGCTTCACCTCCCAGATCCACGGTAAAACCCCAGTGATAATCACTAAATGTAATGTGTGTTCATACAGCCTGATTAAACTGTTTGTGTTGGAGGATGATAAGCAGAGACAGAGGTTATGGACAGTCAAGGGTGTCACTGAGTCTTCACAAGTTTTATTGATCATAAAGTTAAATGCTATATTTTTCAGTTACAGTCACATTCCTGCCATTTTAAAAAAAGAGCAACCTGGCTAAGAGGTCTGCAGCACACACCATGATGAAAAACAGGTTAAAAGATCAACAATAACAATAATAATAAATAAATAATAATTAAAAAAAAAACAGGCAATAATTTATTTATCACACAAAGTACTGACAACATTTTTTTAAAGTGCCATGTACTTTAGGACATCAGCAGGATTTGATCAAGGTCAGCAAAAAATTAAAAACATTGGCATCGTCCAAAGGATTCTTATTGTCTAGTCAGACAGTAAAAAAAGCTAGTAATGAAATGAGTTCTGGTATTTTCAACGCTGACTGAAGAGTATTCCATGCCAACATGATAACATGACTCGTGTAAATATACACACCACTTTTAATTGCAGTGTCATCTGTACGCATTATAAGCTTTCCGTGTGTATATTCACATTGTTATTAGCTCCCTGTCCAACCTGAATCGATGCATCAAATACTTTGAGGGTTAGGGTTTGGGGTTAGGGTTATGTGAACCAGAGACCTTGGTGTAAATTGACACGAGATAAAATGGTGTTGAATGACACACGAAAAGCCAAACATGTATAGGTATAGCACGCCAAATGCCGTAAGAACTGGTGTGACATGCAAGACCATTTATTGAGGTCGAGGCAGAGGGGGTGACAAAACTGAAGGCTCACTTCCCCAGTTCATAAAGAGTGTTTAAAGACTGAAATCTTTTGGTCGCTGTGCTCATATGCAGAAAATCACCATAATTGAGCATTGGTAAAAAAGTAGCTGACACAAGGTATTTGCATGCTCTTAGGGAGAAGCAGAAATTATTCCCATAGTAGAACCCTAGCTTCAACCTCAATTTAAGAACCAAGTTTGCAATAAGTGCTTAAAAAGGCTGCCAATTCACGCCTACGGCTCCTCCAACCACCACCGAACATTTATATACCACAGCACATGACTACAGAGCGGGATTTGAACTGTCAACCTATAGGAGCCAAAGAACACTAGCTGTTTAGTGATTGGTTAGTTATATTGTTGTTTATTTCAATTAAGGTGTTAATATGTTTACATTCATGTTTATATTCATATTTGTAGAATGTAGTTCTTTAAGAGTGATATTGTGTAATGGATAGGCTTATAAAAGGTTTTGATTAGTTTTAAGATGGCCTTTGAGACTGGGTGTGGCTGTCCCTTTAAAGGCGGCCATACACTGTGCGATTATTTCGATCGTTGCACGCAGCTCCATCTCAAACTGTGCGAATCAGTCGTACAGTCAGGCTCACGATTCCTGTTCTCACACTGTACGGACCGACGCTCGTATGCGACCTGACTGCTCACACTGTAGGACCATACACCACAGGACGCACCACACGTTCCAGTGTTGTATCCGGAAATACAACGTTAAAATACCAAGGAATCCGTAAAAGTGCATAGACGATTGTGTATTGGCGTGAGTCATGAAATGGTAGTGCTAAACAAAAACCAACGAGCTGCTTTGGTGATATGTGCCATTATCTGTGAGGAATCAAAAAAGAAGAAAAGACAACGATGTGTTTGGTGCAGGCATTGGTTGTCCAGACGTGGACAGTATGGGCTGTCATCCAGGAACTAGAGGTAAGCTGCAACAGCCAAACTGCACTAGGACAATAGCCAGCTACTGTTAGCTTGTACGCTAATGTACGCGTCTGTGTTCGCGCATGAACAGTGTGAGAATTTGAGGCACATCGGTTCGTGGCACTGCTTTGACAGTACGATACACTCACGAGGAGCGAGCAGGATTTCAAACAGCTCCGTTTTCCTTGCGAACACACGATTGCTGGTCGTGAGGTGTTAATCGCTTCTCTTTACCCCATGTACACTGCACGAAGCACGACACACGATTAGAGGCACATCGGGCCCGATCCCAGAAAGAGTCGCACGAGTGAGAAATCGTCTCTAAACTCGCACAGTGTATGGCCGCCTTACGAGACTGCATGTGCATGCTGCTGCCGCATGAGGGGAGAGACAGTGTTGTGCTGGCAGTGAAGAGGAAGAGGGATGCTACACAGTTTTTGTACCGTAGCTGTAACTTACCTGTTTAAGTTTTAATAGTAAGGAAATATAATTTGAATACTTCTGTACAAGGATTTCACATGTGGAAAAATAAATGTTTTTGTCATCCTTTTACATCGGCGTACCGTGGAGATTTTTTCCCTCAGAACAGAGTCTGCAGCATGAGTAACGAAAACTACGCTCAGTGAACTGTCAGCCCTCACACTAGTACAAAAACTTTGCTCCAAGAAGGAAAGCTAAGTTAAGTCACCTAACTAGCAAAATGAACCAGATATATCAGATAATGGATGATGGTGATGACAGTAACCTGCAAGTTCTACAGACTACATGAGATGAATTCATCAAGCTATATGGAGAGTTTTGTGATCTGAATACCTCAGTTAAGGTCTTACTAGGGGAGATATCAGAAGAAGAGGTAAAGACAGATCAAGATGAATGGTTTACACCCAAGTCAGACACATTCTACAGTTTTACTGTAAAGGCTGAGAAATGGATAAAAGAGGTGCATCAGCGCATAGCTGAGGCTAATAGGACCAATGATGAGGTTACACCAGAAGATAGTGCATCTGTTGCGACTGTCTTGAGAAAGAAAAAAGGATCTAAAGCCCCATCCTCAATACATTCCAGAGCTTCGACGTCTATATCAGCAGCACATCTGAAGGCTGAAATAGAGAGAGCAGAGTTACAAGCCCTAGCTTCCGCTCTAAAGAAGAAAAGAATGTTTGAAGAACAAGAGGCTAAGCTAAAGGCAGAGAAAGAGGAGCTAGAAATACAAACCGCTTTAGCAGCCTCAGATGCTAAGTTCAGAGTGCTAGATGAGTTTGAGGGTCGGCGAACTTCATCTCAATTGAGCCCTGAAGATTTCCATCTTATTTCTCTTATTTCTTATTTCTCTTATACTCTTACTTAGAGAAAGTGAGGCCCTCAGAACTTCAAACGCTCAAACATACCATCCTTACTCACTCGGTTGCAGTGAAAACAGAACCGGCTAGCATCATCAGACACAGAACACATGCTAGCACTGAAGGGACAGATCAGGAGACTCCGCAGCGAGAATCCACACAAGCCATTGTGGACTTCCTAGTGAAACAACAGAACCTCACTACTCTGCCTCCTCAGAAGATTCCAATATTCAAAGGGGACCCCCTGGAGTACAGGCTATTCATCAGGGCCTTTGAACACGGAGTGGAGGACAAAACTGATAATGACAAAGACCAGCTGTACTTCATGGAGCAGTACACAGACGGACAGCCAAGAGAGCTGATACAGAGTTGTCTTCACATGGCGTGGCTATCGTGAAGCAAAGAAGCTCTTAAAGGAGCACTTCGGAAATGGATATAAAATCTCTATGGCATACATTGATAAGGCACTGAACTGGCCGACTATCAAGTCTGATGACAGCGAAGCGCTTCACTCTTTTGGCCTCTACCTCACTGGATGCCTCAAACGCTATGGCAGAAGTGGAGTACATGGAAGAGCTTGACAGTGTGTCCAACATGAGGGCCATTGTTGCCAAGCTTCCATACAAGCAGAGGGAGCGGTGGAGAAGCAAAGCCTACGCACTTCTAGAGAAAGAACAGTGCAGCGCCAAGTTTAAAGACCTTGTTGACTTTGTAAATCTATTAGCCAAAGAGGCCCTGCACCCTCTTTTTGGCACCATCACTGATGGAAGCAAGAGCCAATCCAAGGCTCACAAGGAAGAGAAGTCAACCAGAAAGAGTGGTGTACAGAGAAGCTTCACTACTGCGGTTACAACAGTCAAAAACCCGGCAGAGACAAGAGCTAAGGCGAATGGGGATACTCTTTGTGCTTTTTTGACCCCCTGTCTCTTCTGCCAAGGAGAGCAGCACACCATGGAGGACTGCAAGAGGATGAAAAAGTCTCTTCACAAGGAGAAAATAGAATTTCTCAGGAGTCATGGCCTGTGTTTCAGCTGCCTGAAACAGGGACACATGGCCAAGACCTGCAAAGAAAAGATGAGCTGCCAAGTCTGTCAGCTCAACCACCTGACTTTTCTACACATAAAAAACAAAGCTGCATCTGATGATGTAAAGCGAAAGAAGGAGCCACCAGATGATGCGTCCAAAGAAACAAAGAACAAGGGTGAGCCACCAGAAGGGAGCGAAGCCGGCTCAATGGTCAGTGGATGCATTAGTGCAAAGATGGAGACCTGCAGAGCTACCGGGGCCGGCAGCCTGAGCAGTGTCTAGGCGATCGTTCCGGTCCATGTCAAAGCTAAGAGAGGCAGTAAAGTAGTGGCTACCTATGCATTTCTTGACCCAGGCAGTAATGTCACCTTTTGCACTGAGAAGTTAATGGCCTCATTGAACGTCGCAGGCAGGAAAACCAGTATCCTGCTGAAGACCATGGGAGGCAAGTGGCTAGTGAGTAGCCAAGTGGTGACGGGCTTGGTGGTCAGTAGTATGGATAGCAGTGACTACATGGAACTGCCCAACATCTACTCTCAGAAAGCAATACCCGCTTGTAAACAGAAAATCCCACTACAAGAGGAAGTGGACAAGTGGCCTCATCTCAGTCAAGTAGAGATCCCAAAGATCCAGGCAGAGGTCGGCCTTCTCATCGGGACAGATGTGCCCAAGGCTATGGAGCCATGGCAGGTGATATCCAGTGTGGAAGATGGGCCGTACGCAGTGAGAACACGACTGGGATGGATCATCAATGGACCTCTCCGAGGAGATAATGGACATGATACTACGAGTGGACTCATACAGGTCACTTCCAACCACACATCAGCAGTAACCCTGGATGAGCTGTGGAACCAGCAATTTAAGAACAACTTCCCAGAATGTCAAGATGACCGACTGGAGATGTCAAGAGAAGACGTCCAGTTTCTGGAGATGGTCTTGCAGTCTGTAAGACTGGTAGAGGGTCATTACAGCATTGGTCTCCCACTGAGAAACTCAGTCTCCAAAATGCCAAACAACAGAAGAGTAGCAAAACAGCAAGCTCTTAACCTAAAGAGGAAGTTTAAGAAGAATTCTAATTCCAGGCTGATTACTCTGCCTTTGTGGAAGGCTGGATCACAAAGGGCTACGCAGTTAAAGTTCCCGAGGAGGACCTCAGCTGCAGTGATGGAAAGGTTTGGTATTTGCCACACCACGGCGTGTACCATGCCAAGAAGAGGAAGATCCGTGTGGTTTTCGACTGTGGTGCATCATTCCAAGGCACCACGTTGAACAACCAGCTGCTGCAGGGCCCGGATCTCACCAGTAGTCTGCTTGGTGTCATTACGAGATTTAGGCAAGAGGAGGTGGCTGTCATGGCGGACATGGAGGCCATGTTCCACCAAGTCAGGGTGCCGGACGAGGATGCTGACCTTCTCTGGTTACTCTGGTGGCCCTCTGGTGACATCAGCCAAGACTTTTCTGAGTACAGAATGACAGTGCATATGTTCGGTGCCACCGTGTCTCCAAGTTGTGCCACCTTTGCCTTACAGAGGTGTGCACAAGACCATAGAGAACAGTACAAAGATGCAGCTGTCATCACAGTGCTGCGCAACTTCTACGTCGACAGCTGCCTCAAGTCAGTTCACTCAGAAGATGAGGCAGTGTCTTTATGCAACGACTTGAGAGACATCCTCGCTTCAGGAGGATTCAGGCTCACAAAGTGGGTGAGCAACAGCCGCGTTGTGCTGTTTGCTATCCCTGCAGAGGAGAGAGCCGATGAACTAAAAGACCTGGATCTCGACCTGGACAAACTCCCCATTGAGCAAGCCTTGGGGGTCTGGTGGTGCACAGAGAGTGACAACTTCAAGTTCAAGTTTAGTCTACAAGAAAGACCACCAACAAGAAGAAGTATTCTCACCATTGTCAGCTCAATCTGCGACCCACTGGGTATCCTATCACCAGTGGTCCTGACTGCTAAGAGGATACTCCAAGAGCTTTGCTGACTTAAATTAGGACAGGATGATGACATTCCCAAGCACCTCGCTCAACAATAGGCCAGCTGGCTGGAAAACCTTCGTCTGTTGGAGGATTTTGAAGTGCCCTGATGTTTCAAGCCAAAGTGAGACAACGTTCAACCAGCTGCATCATTTTGCAGATGCTAGCCAAGAAGGCTATGGAACAGTGAGCTATCTGCTACAAAGGAACGACAACTGCAAGTTTCATGTTGCCTTCATCATGGCAAAGGCCAGAGTGGCACCACTCAAGCCTCTCACTATTCCGCGCCTGGAACTAGTGGCGGCTACCATGGCAATGCGCATGGATAGAACTTTAAGAACAGAGATGGAGCTTGATCTGCAGGAATCTGTGTTTTGGTCGGACAGCACCACTGTGTTCAAATACATCGCAAACAGAACCAGCAGGTTTTGTACCTTCGTCGCAAATTGAGTGGAGACCATCCTGAAGCTGTCAGAAGTCAGGCAGTGGCGGTATGTGGATAGTGCAAATAATCCTGCGGACTTTGCATCAAGAGGACTCAGCATGGAGTCATTCTTGTGCAATGAGACATGGATACAGGACCCGGACTACCTCACCAAGCACAAGGAAGAATGGCCACCAAACCTTGACAACTCTGGGGATCTAACCATGGAGGACCCGGAGGTAAGGAATGCTGTGGTCAGCACTACAGCAGCTGAAGAACAGTTGGACTCAGTTCAGTCATTCTTGGAGTACTACTCTACCTGGTACCACCTGAAGAAGGCAGTCGGTTGGATGCTGAAGTTAAGAGGCATGTTGCTGATTTTGTGCCACAAGAGAAAGGAGATGAATGCTTCTCTCCCACAGTCTAGGGTCCAAGCACAGATGAATATCTTCAAGGCCAGCCTCCCGAAGGCCAACCTCACTGTGGAGATCCTGAAGGAAGCTGAGATAGAGATCATTTGTTTCATTCAGTGGCGGAAGTATTCACATCTGCAAGCTAAAACCTTTTCTTAAGGATGGAATCCTTAGAGTAGGAGGAAGGCTCGGCAGATCAGCAATGCCAGAAGAGGCCATGCACCCTGTCATTCTAGTTAAAGACTCCCCTGTGACAGAGCTTATTCTCAGAGATATCCTCGAGAATGTAGGTCACAGTGGTCGAAACCATGTGCTATCTAAGCTACGAACCAAGTATTGGATCCCTGGTGCGCACATAGCCATAAGAAGAGTCCTCGCCAGGTGTGTCACATGTTGACGCTTACATGGCATTGCTGGACAGCAGCAAATGGCAGACTTACCCCAAGAGAGGGTTCTCCCAGATGAACCCCCCTTTACCAATACAGGGGTTGACTACTTTGGTCCGTTCAAAGTCAAACGGGGCAGAAGTGTTGTGAAGAAGTGGGGCGTCATTTTTACCTGCCTAACTATCCATGCTGTCCACATCGAAGTAGCATCGTCCTTGGACACAGATTCATTCATCTATGCTCTTTGGCAGTTCGTGGCAAGAAGAGGCCAGGTAAAGATTCTCCGTTCAGACAACAGAACAAACTTTGTTGGAGTGGAGAAGGAGCTAAGGAGAGCTATAGAAGAATGGAACAATTCCAAAATTGAGAACAGTCTGCGTCAAAAGGGAATTCAGTGGATCTTTAACCCCCCTGCCGGTTCTCACCATGGCGGGGTATGGGAGCGGATGATCCGTTCTGTCCGGAAGATCCTCAGCACCACATTAAATCTCTAGACTCTGGATGAAGAAGGTTTACACACACCCTCTTGTGTGAGGCAGAAGCTATAATAAATAGTCGACTGATCACCAAGGCTTCCAGTGACCCGTCAGACCTGGAAGGGCTTACCCCCAATCATCGTTTGCTCCTCCAGTCCAAGCCTTCCCTGCCACCAGGTCTCTTTGTGAAAGAGGAGCTCTATGCACGCAGGAGATGGAAACAAGTCCAGTACATGGCAGACATATTCTGGAAACGATGGACAAGCGAATACCTACCTCAGCTCCAAGAGCGACAGAAGTGGACTCGTGTGTCTCGTAACTTCGCCGAGGGTGACATCGTACTGATCATTGATGACTCTGCGCCCCGCAACTCCTGGGTCCTGGGCAAGGTCATCAAGGCGGTTCCTGACAAGTACGGGCTTGTGCACCAGGTCCGCATCAAGACGAAGACATCTGTATTAGATAGACCAATCACTAAGGTCTGTCTTCTCCAAGAGGCTGTATGAGGCGGTGGTAAAGACTGTCCTCCTACGGTGTACCATGCGCTAGTAACCTCTGGTACCAGGTATGGGATCGCCAGCAGCTTCAGAGACACTTTTCTATTCAAGTAGTGTTTTTAGTTGTTGGCTCCTTGTTTTGTTTTGGTTGATAGGTAATAGAAATTAGGGGCCGGTATATAGGAGCCAAAGAACACTAGCTGTTTAGTGATTGGTTAATTATATTGTTGTTTATTTCAATTAAGGTGTTAATATGTTTACATTCATGTTTATATTCATATTTGTAGAATGTAGTTCTTTAAGAGTATTATTGTGTAATGGATAAGCTTATAAAAGGTTTTGATTAGTTTTAAGAT
Organism: Sphaeramia orbicularis; assembly: GCF_902148855.1. Taxonomy (NCBI): domain Eukaryota; kingdom Metazoa; phylum Chordata; class Actinopteri; order Kurtiformes; family Apogonidae; genus Sphaeramia; species Sphaeramia orbicularis. Next base: position 48,396,846 of record NC_043977.1, on the reverse strand, counting down.
GGCCTTTGAGACTGGGTGTGGCTGCCCCTTTAAGAGACTGCATGTGCATGCTGCTGCTGCATGAGGGGAGAGACAGTGTTGTGCTGGCAGTGAAGAGGAAGAGGGATGCTACACAGTTTTTGTACCGTAGCTGTAACTTACCTGTTTAAGTTTTAATAGTAAGGAAATATAATTTGAACACTTCTTTACGAGGATTTCACCTGTGGAAAAATAAATTTGTTTTTGTCATCCTTTTACATCGGAGTAGCGTGGAGATTTTTCCTTCAGAACAGAGTCTGCAGCACGAGTAACGAAAACTACGCTCAGTGAACTATCAGCCCTCACACAACCCTTTGGTTATTAGACAATCCGCTCTACCTCCTGAGCCACGGCTGTTATTGGTTGAATGATCTCTGGCAGGTCATGTTTATGTGCAAATACCATGACTTTAGTTTTGTCCGCATTTAAAACTAGAAGCACTTGGAGAGTGCAGACCTCTGCCAAGGCAGATCAGTGCCAGGTATTTGGATGAAAATTTCAGGAAATGTTGATACTGGCACAAGGAACAAATGATTAAATTTTGGTGGTGATCGGGGGTGGGGGGGACCACGGATCTGCCTTGGCGGAGGTCTGCACTGCCTTTTCTAGAAAAGCACTCGTAGAGCACAGACCTCCGCCAAGGCAGATCCGTGGGCCCCCCCATCCCTGATCACCACCAAAATTTAATCATTTGTTCCTTAAGCCAGTATCAACATTTCCTAAAATTTTCATCCAAATCTGTCCATAACTTTTTGAGTTATCTTGCACACAAACAGACAGACAGACAAACAGACAGACAAATAAACCAACGCTGACAAAAACATAACCTCCTTGGCGGAAGTAACTAATTTCAATGCCTGCAAACAAGACTGGACTATATTAAAAGCAGGCTGTAAAAATTCTAACGCCTGTGCAATTAAAGCAGAGCAGCAGTAAACTGCGTGTCTTCAACATAAAAATGAAACATGGCATTTGAGAGTTTGTAAATGTAAACATTTTCATACAATAATTTTGTACTAAAACAAAAAGAAAGTTGGCATTATTTATAAGTTATTATGTTGTTATTTTACTGGTCTGACCTACTTGAGATCATACTGTGTGTGTGTGTGTGTGTGTGTGTGTGTGTGTGTGCGTGTGTGTGTGTGTGTGTGTTTGTGGCAATCTGGTGAGCATCAGGTGCCAGATGCTTTTCTTTCCGCTTCTCCCCTCCCATCACTCAGCTTTGTGCAGATTTCATCTCATCATCCATGCCCACTGAGTCTGAGTCCGATGACAATGAAATCCTTTTACATACTGGTTTTCACATGATTCCACTGCATCCACGTAGAACCCAGACCACAACAATGGTCATCCAGGTGGGTTTATGGTCTATGGTCAAGACTTGCTGTTAGGGTTTTGATCATGATTATTTTATCTGTCTCTGGAATAAAAGTGATACTTTTTATTGTGCAGTGACAGAACAGTCATTCTCCTTCCCACTGCTGTCTCCATGTTACCATTTTTAAAGTACCCATTCTACCTGAGAGAACATCCTCCTCCAAGTTTTGACAGACACACTGCACAGGTTTTAATGTGCCATTTTGTTTTATGGGGATTTAATATGTTAACTTTGAATTAGTTTTATATATATATAATATAGATTTAGTTATGTTAATACCATGATGCACGTTTAACAAAACTTCTCTCTCAACATAATTTTGAGAAACCAGATGATGTTTTTTGTTAATAATGTACATGTTGATGTTGTCAGTGTGCAACCACCTACAGTATATAAACTATGGGGCTGTGTTTGTCTGTTTTATCTGTGCTGCAAGGGTTTCCTCTGGTCCTCTGGTTTCCCACTTGAGAACATGAATACTGCTAACTGTCCTTGTACTCTTGACCAAGGCACTGATGAAGATCTGGAGTTGGTCCTCACTGATACTAATGTGTTTAACTGATGGCAATGTGAGGTGTGTATGTGTATATATGTTAGAATGCAGAGATCCATAAGGGGGATTATAAAGTTACCTAAATAAACTTTAATCTTTGTATACTTCATAAATAAGAAAAAACACTGGGATAAACCATACCTTAACCACGAGTAAAAGAACAAAGGTAAAGAAACTATATCCGTTGACAGTTCTCTACTCATTGGCAAAGACAGGCTGTTCCCTGGTAAAACAAGGGGATCTTTGATTGATCATTATACTCATACTATAGTGTTGGCGACACTCTATCTAGCTGCTGTCAAGTCAAGTGAGTAGTTTACTGATCACAGTCAGTGCAGACATATTTACTGATAAAGTACAAAGGAGTCCCTAGAAGGCTCTGAAAACGGTTGAATCTTGCATGAAAGGTTGTAAACTTTGAACTTGGTGCCACAGTACTACATTACATTCATATTTGCAAGCTAGTTGCCTTTTCTGTGAAATTTTTAACACAAAATTGGCCAGGAGCGTGAAGTTGGTTCCATTTTTGAAACCAGTTCAAGGGGGATTATGGAACTAGTGTTGTTTACAGAACTCAAGAACCAAGCAGTGCTCCAACTTCCAAGACCCGCTTCATGCCCACATCAAGCCACAGGAGCTACAGGAGCCGGGGCTTGGAGGTGCTCTAAACCATGGTGAAGCGGGAGACCAAGCCGCACCTCCATGATCCATGATCTTGTTCCAAATAATTCTCTCCATCAGGTCCGAGCCATAAATGAATACACGTTTGCACTCTTCTACTGTTTATATTTTCTTTAATGCTGGCGAATGTCGTTATGATTGACTTAATTAATGGCAATCCCAACTGGCACATCACCGCATCACACCCTGCAGGAAGTCCTGCTTCAGTCTCCGAGTACTGACTCCTGTTGGGCTTGCAGATGGGTGCGCAAAGCTGCAGTGAACCTGGGCGCGGATCCAATTCTGAGAACTGGTGTCATTTACAGAACTCAAAACCAAGTGGGGCTCCAAGCTCCACTTTGACCATGAAAAGATGAGAAACTGCATTTTACATCAATTATTTACATGTATTGATAGGATTAGTGGTTAAGAAGTTATTAAACATTTTAGGTTTTGGACTGTGGTGGTTATTGTGTCATACTGTTATATTTTCCTTGAACAGTTGGTATGATTATAGAAATTTATGACATGTTTAAAGTTATATAAGGAATTAAATTATATAATGTGATATAAGGAATGACTCGCGGGCTGTCTATGGTGCTGAATTACACATGCAGTGGTAAGGTGCCCATAGAAATACAGGTAAAGACATTGTTAAAAGTGAAACAAAAAACAATAAGTTCTCAACATTGTTTAAAGTTTAAACAATGCCTTTACCTTCATTTCTATAATAGCATTTACATTGAAGGGTAATTATGGAGCCCTGGATGGACTGTCTACCAGAGTGTAATTCAGCACTACTTTAAACAGAACCGGTTACATACACAGAACTGGTTCCAAATAAGCAGTTCTGAGAGAGCTCATTCAGAACCAGAACAGAAATGGTCTTTCGAGGTCTGTTTAAGTTAAATGTAGCTGGTAGCTGATGAAAAGCCTGGAGCTTGGAAGTCCGTACTGCTGCTTGGTGTACGGGGTCACTACAGTTTAGCGCACCTGCAAGCCTGCAGGAGCTGGCAGTCGGAGCTTGTAGCAGGGCTTCTTGCAGAGCAGGTCCGTGGAGGTGCAGCTTAGTCTCCTGGTTCACCGTGGCTTTGTGCAGCCCCAAGCCCCACAGGAGAGCCGGGCTTGATGTGGGTGCAAAGTGGGGCTTAGAGGTCAGAGCACAGCTTGGTTTTGAGTTCTGTAAACAAAACTAGTTCAATTATCCTAAAATGGAACTGGTTCCGAGATCCTTAAACGTTTTTGGTTCTCGGAACTGGTTCTGAGAATGGAACAAAGTTCACGCTCCGAAATTGGCTATCCACATGGATTGTCTAAATCTGAAGAGTTTTTTTTTTTTTGGCCTCTGGAAGCAGCACATTGAGTGCTAGGCCTACACTTGACTTTCCGAACCCATAAATGGACTTTCAGAATCTTCTGTGACATTAATAGAATGCATTGCACGAGTGTTTCAGTGGCTGTCGTATGTAATTATTACGCCTGTATTTATTTTACCCCCTAAGAATCATGCTCCAAACCATGGGGCATGCACAACTGCATCTTTTCAATGTGAGCATTAGTCACCCTGTTGTGAAACCTATTGTACTGAATTTACCCCTATGCAGATTTTCTTAAGAAAATAGTAAAAATCAGGTGAGTTGATTTCCATATTATTCTGATCACTATAACAGTGAACCATGTGTTAACTTTATTTATCTGGTTGACATAATTTTTGTCAAATAAAAGTGAAAGGTTGTATGATTATTAATTAACATGCTGTGTTACTCTTACAGTTACACAGTTAGTAATTGCTAATTGCAAATTCCAATAGACATGATTTAAGATGGATTTGTTTATTGTGATGAACTTGAGATGAGTTGCTGCATACTAGTATTTACGTTACTGCAATTGAGGAGATCTGTTACTTCATGGTTCCAATCTAGCTGCATTCAGTTGTGATGACCATGGGGTGGCCTTTATTGTGAAGTCCTCACTGTTCACCCTTCTTGTTCCTGTTTGCCCAGGAAGCTGGGGGTGTTGCCCAATCAGGCCCTCACCTGGCTCACCTGGCTGAAGTCTTTACAATAGGCTGGGAGCCTGGTTGCTCTCCCTCTGCTCTTCTCCTGACCTGGCCATGGGCTGTCTCCATTTATTTTAGTTGATTGATCTACACAGCCATACACCACATGCACCCATATCACAGCATTTACTATTGACTTGCATGTTCACGTTGTTTTTGTGTAATAAATCTTTGTTAAAACGTTTGCGCCTTGTGTGGTCTCCCCTCTTTGTTGCAGCTCCTGAGCCAGAGTAGTGACACAATTTACCCCCATGCCGAATTTACATTTAAGCTGTACTGAATTTACCCCCCTGTGCTAACTATACCCCATTACAATAACATTGCTACATACTGTATATCTAAAACATTTTTTATACAACTACTGCATATATAAAACACACCCCTTCAAGCTGTATTGAAGTTTTTCTCGATAGTCCTGACATTTATTTATCATTTACTATAGTAAATTTCCCTTTATTTGGATATTCAAAACTACATAGTTAATGGGAGTAAAAATAATTCCCCCATTTACAGTCTGATTCTCTATCTTTCTTGCTGTCTTCTCTCTCTCCCACACCAAATGTGTCACATTATGGTGTCATCACTACCTCTTTTGAATGATTATTTGATCTCTCACAATGCTTGTGAAGTGTTGCTTGTGGTGCAAATAAATATTTTTATTTTGGTTTAAGCAAATGTTGCATTTTTTCTTGCTTTTCTTCTCAGTGTACACCAGGATGCTGAATTTCTATGTTAAAATCACAAATTTTTGGGTAAGTCAGGTGGCGTCACCTTTTTCAGCAGTGGCCATTTCTCATAGACTGCAAGGGAAGCTCGGCTTCCCTAAAATTATGAAAATTAAATACTCAAATATGTACGGTTGTGTTGACATTTCATTGACTACAAATGTGTTAGAACACGTTCATCTCAAAGACAAGTTCGTTCAGAATCAGCTTTATCACAAATCAACAGACTCGATGTTGTTAACTTCTCATACATTCCCGTTGTGCTGTTTTCTCATACGATCTATGGTCAATGCATTTGCCCGAAGACGCCCAGCATCCATGCACTTCTACGGGACTTCATGGAACAGTTTTTTCATTGCCTTAAAACTGGACGGTAATTGGATAAATGACACGATGTTGTCCCGCCCCCAGACGCTCGGCGTCTCTGGGGGTGAATGGAGGTGTGGGTGGACCTTGGCTGAGCTGGACACCAGGCTTCCACGCGCTGAATGGAGGATCAGTTGAAAGGCTGAATCCCATTTGATTGACAGCTATTTTGAGATATACTCCTTCACTTGACAGACTTCAGTTTAATACCGTCGCGCATTCTGCTTGTGAAATGGAGAGAGAAACCACTACGAAATTACTTGTTCATTTCTTGCACCGTAAATAAAACACACTCATTGTACTTCTTTGTTTCAATTTAACATAATTTCAATGTGTTCTTGTTTACTTGGTACGATAAGGTCACTGACCATTTTCTTAAAAAGGAACGGAGGGCCAAATTTATGTTTAAATAACTTGACAATTTTTTTTTATTTTTTTTTTTATGCAAGCCGACAATGAGCTTCCCCTCTCTGAAAGACGAGCAGCTGCCACTGTTTTTCAGCCCCTCTGAGTCTGCAGGTCTGTACATTACTAGTACATACTAATGATAGAGAGAGGTTTACAACAGAGCACAGCTAGCTGGTTAGCATGTAAATAGCTGTAACACAAACAGCTGCAATATGACATATTGATATTTGCAACATATGGGTACATTCAGGGATTCTGTTCACTGCAATCAGATACTGTACTTACTAACATTTGCATAATAAACACATTAAGTTAAAGTGACACAAATCCATACAAAGTGTTATGCCTTACCTAAAAAAAAAAAAAAACAATTTAAAAGATCAGTGAATTCCAGTAGTCTAATGCTGTGGTTGTCACATAAGTATTAGTCAACGTTGTTTTCACTTGCTCTACGTTTGTCATTTCCAGTTTGACTTTGTTCTTTATTTGGATGTACAAGCATCTGCGGGAGACACACCATGTTCTTGGTATACTTCACCTGGTTGTATTTACCATGGAACAAATGCCCTGAGTCTCTGCTCCACTGTAAGGTTTTAAGTAAAGTTACACTATTGCTCCTGCTACGCCCGATGTACTGCGGTAAGCGTCTTACATCATTTCCTGTTTCTTGTTGAGTGTTTGCTGTGACAACTTCGTAGTTTCAGTAGAATCACTGCTCATATCTGGTGCCGTTCTAGATTGCCAGTGCATTAGAAAATTGCTAGTTATTAGAGAATTAATTAGATAGCGAAGGTTATCTATTTCCACACAAACGGTAACCTCTTTCGATTCCTTTAGTCAGTTTAGTCCCGGTAGCTGATCTACTGTAGCTTAGCAGCTAATATAGCTTCTCTTTCTCCTTCTCGTTCTCCTTATTCTCCTCCCTTTCTGTCTTGTTCAGTGTGTCAGATGCTTAGTTTTACGCCAGCTTCCTTTAGTGACAACAGTACATGTAATAAATGTAGTGTATTTGCGGCCGCGGAAGCGTGGCTTAGCGAATTGGAAGCTCAGGTCTGCTTCATGAACACAACGTTAGCTGCGACAGCTAGCCAGCCCCCTTTAGCCGGAGCGGACCTGCTAGTCCAGGTTAGCCGTCACCCAGCAGCTCCCAAGCAGCCGGGAGAACAGGAACAGTGTGTGACTGTTCGAAGGAAGCATAGTGGCAGGTGAAAGCCTGAGGTACACCACCAACTACTGCGTTTCCAATAAGTTTTCCCACTCAGCGACACACCCACTGAGAATGAAACTCTGGTCATTGGCAGCTCTGTAATACGAAACGTGAAGCTAGAGACACCAGTGAACATAGTCTAATGCATTCCGGGGGCCAGGGCGGGCGACATAGAATCCTATTTAAAACTGCCGGCTAAGGATAAACATAAATACTGTAAGATTGTAATTCACGTCGGCGGTAATGACACCCGATTATGCCAGTCGGAGGTCACTAAAATTAATATTGAGTCGGTCTGCACATATGCCAAAAGTATGTCGGACTCCGTAGTTTTCTCTGGTCCCCTACCTAATCTGACCAGTGATGACATGTTTAGCTGCATATTTTCACTCCATCGCTAGCTGTGTAGGTAGTGACCTGCAAATGACATACAGCTTGTGGACAACTGGCTGACATTTTGGGGAAAACCTGGTCTTATTAGAAGAGACGGCAAACATCCGACTTGGAATGGCGCTGCTCTCCTTAGTGAAAACCTGGCTAGGTTTATTACTGACCCAAAATCCTGACCCAGAGTTGAGACTGGGATGCAGAGTTGCAGCCTTAAACACTTCTCTGCGCTTCCAGACCAGATACCCACTGTAAACCCTATAGAGACTGTGGCTGTCCCCCAAACCTGTAAAGTTAAAGTAAATAGAAAAACACCTGCACAGCAAAATCAAATAAAAACCAACACCAATACTACCACAGTTCCTAAGCACAAGAAAGTAAAATGTGGCGTCCTTATTAGATCTTTATCTTCCAAAGCTTTATTAATTCATGATATCATATTAGATCATCATATAGATTTATTCTGTGTGACAGAAACCTGGCTTTGTGAGGAGGGGTATGTGTCCCTAAATGAAGCTACTCCTCCTTCTCACCGTAATAATCAGATTCCTCAAGGCTCAGGCTGATGAGGAGGAGTCGGAGCTATTTTTAATTCATGTCTACAAATAAACCCCAAACCTAAGCGTGACTTTAACTCATTTGAAAGTCTTAGTCTTAGCCTATCCAACCCAATCCATAAACCGCTCCAGCCTATACTATTTACTATAGTGTATCGTCCTCCTGGTCCATACCCTGAATTTCTATCAGAGTTTGCTGAGTTCCTAGCCAGTCTAGTCCTTAAAACAGATAAAGTCATTGTTGTTGGAGATTTCAATGTTCATATGGACGATGAAAGTGACAGTCTCAGAAATGCATTTATGCCGTTATTAGATTCAATAGGCTTTAGTCACTGTGTACATAAGCCCACTCACCGCTTTAATCACACCCTTGACTTAGTCCTGACTTACGGTGTGGAATTTGAAGACTTAGTGGTCTTTCCACTAAATCCTCTCCTCTCTGACCACTGCTTAATAACCTTTGAATTTATGTTACTCAATGACTCCCTCCCTGCCAAAAATGTTTATACTAGACATTTATCAGACCATGCTATATCTAAATTTAAGGAGGAAATCCCAGCAGCTCTCACTCTAATCCCACATCTGAATTACACAGCGGATTCTTCCCCCAATTCAGTCAATCTTAATCCATCTCAAATTGATGAGTTTGTTGATAATACAGCAGACTCTGCAAAAAATATTAGATGTAATCGCTCAACTAACAAATAAGATTATAAAACAAGGGAAGCTTGTTCCTTGGTTCGGTTCCCATACTCGCCAATTAAAGCAGCATACCCAAAAACTTGAGAGAAATTGGCGTTCTGCTAAATTAACAGAACACCTTTCAGCCTTTCAGCCACCTTTCATGGTGGGACAATCTAAAGATATACAGGACTATACTTCATTCTGCTAGAGCAGCCTATTATTCATCATTAATAGAGGAAAACAAGAACAATCACAGGTTTTTGTTCAGTACTGAAGCCAGACTGACAAAGAACCACAGCACATATGAGCCTAGTATTCCTGCTACCCTCCATAGCAACGATTTTATGAACTTCTTCAATAATATCTTGCTCATCAGAGATCAAATTAATGGCCTCTTATCCTCTACAAATTATTGTCCACCCTTAAATCCTTCAGACCCCGAAACCACAGAGTCGACTATTGAGCCATCTGGTTTTATGGATTGCTTTTCTCCCACAGAAATCAGTCAGCTAACTTCGATAGTCTCTTCATCTAAATTGTCTACCTGTCTCTTAGACCCAGTTCCAGCAAAGCTCATTAAAGATGCTTTACCTTTACTTAGCAGCCTCCTCCTTGATATTATTAACCTGTCATTATCAACAGGCTATGTACCACGGTCCTTTAAAATAGCTGTAATCAAACCTCTTCTTAAAAAACCCAGCCTCGACCCTGCAGTTTTAGCAAACTATAGACCCATATCGAACCTTCCATTCATATCTAAGATTCTGGAGAAAATAGTAGCCAATCAGTTTTGTGATTTCCTTCAAGCCAACGGTTTATTTGAGAACTTCCAGTCAGGTTTTAGGGAGCATCATAGTACAGAAACAGCACTGGTCAAAGTTACCAATGACCTTCTCACTGCTTCAGATAAGGGTCTGGTTTCTATATTGGTTTTATTAGACCTTAGTGCGGCTTTCAATACTGTCGACCATCACATCCTTCTGCAACATTTGGAAAAATCAATTGTTATCAAAGGATCAGAATTAATGTGGTTCAAATCCTATCAAACAGATCGTTCTCACTTTGTTAACATTCATAATGAATCCTCTCAGTGTACTACAGTTAGTTATGGAGTACCTCAAGGCTCAGTTCTTGGACCAATACTGTTTATCCTTTACACTCTTCCTTTAGGTAACTTAATAAGAAAACATTCCATCAACTTTCATTGCTACGCTGATGATACCCAATTATATTTATCCATTAAACCTGATGAAGCTGATCAGCTAGCCAAACTACAGGAGTGCATTAAAGATATTAAAGATTGGATGACCAACAACTTTCTGCTGTTAAACAAAACTGAAGTCATTGTGTTTGTCCCAAAAACTGTTAGGGATGCAGTGTCCAGCGAAGTAGTCACCGTGGATGGTATTACCATGGAGACCAAAACCACTGTGAGGAATCTAGGCGTTATTTTTGATTAGGATCTACTGTTTAACTCTCACATAAAACAGATTTCTAGAACTGCTTTCTTTCATCTGCGTACTAAAATTTGACATATTTTAACACAGAACGATGCAGAAAAATTAGTCCATGCTTTTATTACATCCAGATAAGATTATTGTAACTCACTTCTCTCAGGCTGTCCCAAAAAGTCCTTAAAGACCCTTCAACTATTCCAAAATGCTGCTGCCCGTGTACTGACTAGAACCATTATCAGAGACTATATTTCTCCTGTGTTGGCTGCTCTGCACTGGCTCCCTGTAAAAGCGAGGATAGACTTTAAAATACTCCTCCTCACTTACAGGAGAAGCCCTTCATGGCCAGGCACCTACTTATCTGAAAGAGCTTTTAGTTCCATACAATCCATCTAGAGCACTACGCTCTCAACATACAGGCTTACTGGTGGTCCCTAGAATCTCCAAAAGTAGGACTGGGGGCAGAGCCTTTAGCTATCAAGCTCCACGATTGTGGAACCACCTCCCTGCCTCGGTCCGGGAGGCAGACACTCTCTCTATGTTTAAGAGTAGGGTAAAAACGTTCCTTTTTGATGAATCTTATAGTTAGGGCAGCTCAGGCTGCTCTTAGTTCTGCTGCTATAGGCTTAGACTGCTGGGAGAGTCACCTGGATACACTGAGCTCTTCTCTGCTCCTCCTCCTCTATGACCTCCTCTCTGCTCCTTCTCCTCTATGCTCCTCTTCCTCTCTGCTCCTCTTCCTCTCTGCTCCTCTTTCTCCCTGACCTTTTCTGTCCTAATTTTCTCTTCTTTTTATGCCCCAGTGACTACATGTTACTGACTTGACTTCTTCTCTGGAGTCTCTGTGCTTTATCATCTCACAGGTTTTCCCAGGATCATCACAGGTTTTCCCAGGATCATCTCTGGACCTGCTGCTATGGTCCTGCTTCTCTCCTGCCTTCATTGTCATCACTCACTTATCCATATAGTTATGATAGTGTTTATTATATAGTTCCAAAGATGTTCTAGTTCAGTTATCTGTGCATCAACTGCATCCATGTGTCTCCCCCTACTTCCCCCCCTTCTCCCCCTCTCCCCCAGTCTCTATCTCTATTGCTCTGTCTTTTTCTCCTCCTTTACTCTCTCTCTTTAACCCTAACTGGTCAAGGCAGATGGCCATCCTCCAGGAGTCTGGGTGTGCTCGAGGTTTCTGTCTGTTAAAAGGAAACTTTTCCTCGCCACTATCACCTGTCACAAGTGTTTGCTCCTGGAGGATTCTGTTGGGTTTCTGTAAATTGGCTTAGAGTCTGGTTTTGACCAACTCTATATGTAAAGTGTCATGAGATAACTTTTGTTATGATTTGGCACTCTATAAATAAAATCTTGATTGATTGATTGATTGATTGATTGATTGATTGAAGTTCTTAAACAGGCTGCAGATGCTAGGATTACCTTGGCCCTTGTAGAGCTGTTGCAAAGTTTTAGCTGGAAGAATCCTTTCTGGAGTCTTCAGACCTTCCTTCTTCTTAAGTCCAAAATGTGAGTTTTGATGGTGCACTGTACCTGGATTTTACCTACACCAAACTAAAGACCACATTAGTCTTCTAAAGCTTCATAAAAGGTGAAAAGTAAACAAAAGTTGAGTAGAGACACTGCAGAACTGGCAGCAAAGCTTCACTTTAAAATTTAGGATTTCAAACTGTTCATAGAACATTCGATCAATTCAGGGATTTAAATATCAGTGTAGTCAATATCTGTAAAACAGTATTAATCTTTACCCTTCTGATAGTAATACAAATGATGCCTTTATGGTTAAAATGAACATTAGTCTCCAGGAAACTACTGTATCTGCTGTAACTATGGAGATTGTAGGTGTGTCTGATGACTGAGGACATGTACAGTATGTAAACGTATGCACATGTCCATTTAACTCTGTGCCTGTGTCTAACAGTTAGTTAGTGCATCTACTTCCTTTGTTCTGCTTCAGAAACAGCCCACACACTGGCTGCAGTCGTAGGAGGCTTTTCATTGTGCACTGAGATGAGCTTGGCAGGTGACGAACGATAATACATTTAGTCATGCCAACTTAAACAGAGGCGTAAACAATAAGAGCCTTATTGTTATTAAGTAAAGCTTCGTCTTCAGAGGTTGTGCTCTGTTTATTTACAGCTACATTCATGTCAAATGAACATGGAATTTTTTCATATTATCATTCAACTGTGTCCCGACACATTTGTGAAGCTGTGATCTTGACAAGCATGAATTCAATATTGACAGGTCCATCATACAGATCATACAGATACAGCGTAGTAAACATACTAGATGATTCACAGCCTTTATTTGTGCAAACTCTTATTTCAACTCTGTAGAGTCAAACTGACAAAGACACAAAACCAGCCATGACCCTCCACTTAATCAACAAAACAAATGGTACAGGTAGCTGTGGTTGGAGCTGGATGAAGATCACGACACAAGTCGACTTCAAAAAGACACAAAAAATGTTGAAAATCTTTTAAGGGTTCAATATTTGTTCAATATTTGAGATTTGGACATTCATATGTACTTGTATGAAGTTTCTATTGATTGTGTTTTGTGTTGTATACTGTTGTCCACTTCATAGTAACTGGTGTAGAAGCTGTTGTCCTGGACAGAGGACAATGAAATGGAAGATTTGAAGATGAATAAACTCATCATCTGACAAACAGGCCTGAACACACTTGTTTAAAGCACACATGTGCTCATCAATCTTACATTTTTTAAGATGAAAAAATACAAATATCTATTAAGTCTCAGAGTTTAGAAAGAGTATCACAAATTGGGTGCAAACATCGATAATCTCCAGCTGGCCGTGCCTACTTCCTGTTACTACTGTTTCCTTTCAATTCAAGACCTTAAGTGGTCATCAACGGGGTACTGTTTATGCCGCAGTAACAATAAAAACAATAATGCTAGAGTGAGACACAAGACAAACAGTCACATTTCTACATCAAATAATGTTAAATCTTTTTTTTTGTGCTTTGTACAGAATACAATAATAATAATATACTAATACTAATATTTGGTGTTAATAAATACAAAAAAAAGCTTTTTTAAATACAAGAATTGCTGCATTTTCCATGTTAGTTAAACACTTCTGGGTTCTTGGGATGCAGTTGTGAATGTTTTATCTAAAGTCCTGAATCTCTTAGGGTTATAAATTAACTCAATCCAACTCTGTGTGAAATAGTTGAGATCCTTCCATTGGATAATTACTGCAGAATTTAAGGGGTTAAATGGTTCAAAGAAATATTGTGTGTAGCAACACAAGCTACTGCAGTTGATGTCAGATTATTTCCTCCCAGTATTTGGATGTTACAATAGTGTCTGTTGACAGGGTAATTATGTTACTCAGGGACAGTGTTCTGTGTTTCTCTTAAATTATGTGTAAACGTGGTCAGGCAACTACAGGACAGGACACCTTTGGGTGTATTCACACCTGGGAAGTCCTTTGGTCCGCTTATTTGGTTCAGATCAAATGCAGACTTTATTATTTTTTTTTTTTGTTTGGGTCAGATCGCATTGTCATTGCTCTTTTTCACTTGCACATGACCAACATTTGTAAACAGAAGCATGCATGTGAGGAACTGCGCTGGCATTGGACAGAAAAGTCAGGGGCAAGGTGAATCAGACATGGCAGGTGTTGATGAAAACAAACATGGAGGCTCTACATACAGTTATCGTTTTCGCAGTATTCTATTTTTAGAGACACAAATTTACAAAAAATAATGTTAACTGTCAAGAACAGTTTGTCAATGTTTTATGTGTCATTTTTCATTGGCGAAGGCGTGCTGCTTGACGGCTTCTTGTAATCGGATGTGCCCTGTGTGCCCTAAACCACAACATGCTTTCAGTAAGAAGATGACGTATCAGGTATGAGGCACAACATTATAGCCACCACCGCTGCAGTGGGTTGCCAAGCACAAAAAGGCACATGGTTCCTTGGGTTGTTTCAGCTCGAGGCCAGTTAATTCACACTAGAAGTGAACCAGCCCAGAGACTGTTGGGAAATGGACTGAGACAACCTCTTTTAGGTGGTATGCATCCACTTGTTTGGTTCAAATCAGAGTCTGCATGTTTGTATTCACACCTAAAACAGAATTTGACTTTCCAGGGGACTGAACTCTGGTCCGTTATTAACGGACAAAACGAAGTAGGTGTGAATACACCCTTTGAGAATGTTTCAGTGTTTGTGAATGTTGAAGGAAAGCAGTCAGTACAGAACAGGGTTTATATTTGGCAGTAGCTGAACCTCTGGTGTCTTTAACCCATAAAGACCCTAACATCCACCACCAACCAAGACCATCTACTGATGTAAATGTTTAATACCTGTTGATCCACTAATCCTATCAATACATGCAAATAACTAGTGTAAAATATAGTTTGTCATTTTTTATGGTCATCAGATATGACCCGTTTGGACATTCAGTGCTCAGTGTTGAATGTGGAAACACCGTCATCTTCTACAACATCGATTCACCAGTAAATCCCATGGAGTTGGATCAATGAAGGTGAATGGACACACTTGGTTTATGTTTAGTTAATGATATATTGTACTGAAAAAGTAACTTTTTTTTTCAGTTTTCTCTTTTACTGATATAATAACCCTCAACTTTAATCTGAGTTTTTATGAACTTCTACATGATCAGCAAATTAAACATAGAAAAATGCCAGATTTTCTCCTAAAAATGCAAAATACGGATCACAATATTAGAGTAAATGGTGACAAATCATTGAAGAGGTTAAAAACAGAGAAAAAATTCTTTGGGAACGGTCACAAAAGTAGCACTGAGTCTTTATGGGCTAATAAGGAGAGATGTCCTTTCTCTGCCAGGTTGAAGACATATATGCTGTAGTTGAACCCATTTTACTGGAAATACTTCTTCATTCCAGCAGCTTCAGACTGGAAAGTGATGACTTTTTGAAAGTGTCTTTCATGGAACTGAAGAAGCACAGCAGACATGACAAGATTCAAGGTGGACATCTGATTACTTACTCATCGTGTGCACCTACTGTGATCTACTGTGCCAGTTGTACACCCTCTATGGCGTCATGCACACATAATACATAAAACATCTAGCAGGTTTACAGGTTCCTGTAAAGCAACATTGCTTCCTTCTCTGTGGCCACTGACACGAGGCAATCATCTACACAGAAGCAGTGCAATAGTTTAGCCACTGTTTCCTCATTGTAGTGATGTCCATAGTCCTCTGCACGCTTTCTGAGGGCGAAATTGGCACAACCGGGAAATGATGTCACCCCAAACAAATGCACCTTCATCCGATGATCAGCTGGTAGTTCCTTCATATTCCCCTTTGGCCACCAGAGGAACCTGAGGAGGTTTCTGTTATCAGGAGGATCCTGTACCTGGTGGAACATGGATTCGATGTCAGCCATAATCATAATTGGTTCCCTCCCAAATCGGGTCACTACTCCAATCAGAGAGCTGGTAAGATCAGGGCCCTGTTGAAGTTGAGCATTCAGTGATGTTCCTTGATGTCTTGCTCCACAGTCAAACAACTCTGATCTTTCCTTTGGTGGGATGGTAAACTCCATAGTGTGGTATGTACCATACTTTTCCATCACCACAGTCCAACTCCTCTTTGGAGACCTTCTCACTATAGCCTTTAGCCAAAAGGTTGTTTATAAAGGTGTTATACTCAGTATGAAATGTTGAGACCCTCTGAAACCTTCTTTTCAAATGCTGCTCTACAATTTTCTTGTTATTTGGCACGCTGATGTTCTTTAAAGGTAACACAATCTGGTAATGTCCCTCCACCTGTTTTGCTGATTTGGTGACAAACTCCAGGAATCTTTGATCTTCTCTTGACATTACAGATTGCTCATCAGTGCTGCTTTCAGGGAAGTCATTCTTAAACTGTTGCTGCCACAGGTTCTCCAGGTTCACAACTGAAATTCTGGTGATAGTTATTTATGGATGCTCCCAGTTAACAGTCTCTGTACTGTTTCCTGTCAGTGGACCATTATCAGTCCAGCCCAGCTAGGTTCAGATGGCATATGGTCCATTATTCACACTACACACCACTTCCAGTGGTTGCAGTGCTCTAGGAACATTAGTTCCTATAAGTAACTTTATTCTTGCATCAATCTGAGGTAAATGAATGTGTTTCAGATATGACCATCATAGGGCTGCATGATTAATCAATTTTAAATTGAAATTGGATTATTTAATTAGGACAGTTTTTAAAAAAGGGAAATCGTCAAATTGATTTCATCTCTCTCATGCCTCCCGGCTGTGCGCCTTTGGGCTACCGTAGGCTCTTCCTCCTATCTGTGGTAGCGGTCTTTCACAGAAGTCCGTGTAATGACCACAGACATTAAATCTGTTAATGAGCCCGCAGTAGTGATACCAATCTAAGCCAATGTTTCACACACGGATCCCACTATTGAAATATAGCTGTATGGGGATCACTCATCTTACGTTGTCCTGGATCCATACCATACCATCTTCTTTTGATCTGGGTCCAGGTCATGAGGTCAGCAGCCTCAGCAGAGCAGCCCAGACAGCCCTCTGCCCAGCCATATCCACCAGCTCTGAGGATCCAGCATGTCCTGGGTTGGTCTTTTCCCCGCATGGATCCCCTAATTTAAATATAACCGCATGGAGATCACTCATATTACGTGGGCCATGCATGCACGACTGATACCTGTCACTGACTTACACTGGTATCACTTCTGTGGGCCCAGATACCCAAAAAAGGAAAAAAAAAAAAAAATTATAATTGATTTATTTCTCTTACTTGCTAAAGTTTTCATTCACAAATGTAAGTTCTGTAACACAAAACCAAATATTATTTATTTTTTGAAAGATGTTGAACTTTATTTAAAGCTGTTAGTTAAATCTGGAACCAAAAAGGCTATAAAAAACTAGCAGTATTTACTCTGAAATGGACATTGTATTGTAGTGTATTTCCCCTGGCAATGTTATTTTCTTGTTGTATACATTGTTTGTATACTCTACTTAATTCAATAAAGATTTAATGAAAAAAAAAAAAAAAAACTTCTGTGGGCCCATCATATGATTCCATCACAGATTTGAGGTAGGGAGCAGTGCCTTGCATTGCGGGCTGCTCACGAAAATGACAGGCTGACTTCTGTTGTCTTCTGTAGTTTAACCCAAAAATCGAAATCAAAAATCAAGTTTTTAGAGGAAAAAATTGGGATTTTATTTTTTGCCAAAATCGTGCAGCCCTAGACCATTGTTTAATATCCCTTTCAGTTGGAATATTTCCTCTGTTCACAGGCATGGACACAGCTCTTGGCAGCTCATGAAAATTGTCCCCTCCAGTGCTGCACCCTCCAGTCCTAACACCATGTTACTGTTTACAACTTTCTCCTGGCGCATGGTTTGAAGGAGAATGCGCCCCTTCCTCCCTGTTAGGTGGAGCTTTTATATTAAGCTCTCAATGCAAAAAACTGGAGTACTCTCCTGGTTCAAGAAGGCATAAGTGATGACAATTTTGGTTCCTTTGTTAGATTTAATTTGTACTGGTACAATGGGCAGTTTGCAGTCCTGGGCCCAATCCCAATTCACCCCTTGCCCCTCCCCCTTGGCCCTTGCACTTGACACTACCCCTTGAAACAGAGCTGCAAGGGTTAGAGGTTAAAACATTCTCCTATGAAATGGGACAACCCTTCATGACCTGTTTCGTCTTCAGTAGTCATCAATGCCGCTATAAACAGATCCAAAAACTTTGTTTCCGAAAGTATTCACCATGCTGTCAGTTGCTGTAACCATCTCTGTTGCATGGGCTTTGGTCATCTTTTTGTGGCTATCAACTATAAACTGCAGAAACGCGACCTATAACACATTGAAACAACATTAAATGGTCAATCAAATGATTAAGTTGTTCACAAAGAAAATACGCACATTTTTGCTGTGTTTACCTCCATCTTGCCAATGATTCAAATAGAATTATGGGAAATTTCTCCTACCCCTCCGTTCGCAGTATGGTCCCGGAAAATCTCCGTTTCGAGGGCTATACAGCACTCTGCTTTAGCCACTGCCCTCTGTCTAATCAAGAATCGGGACAGCACTACCCCTCTTCATGCATTTGTGCAAAACCAAGGGGTAGGGGTAAGGGGGAGGGCCAAGGGGTGAATTGGGATTCAGCCTTACTCTCCAGCCCCTGTAAGACCACATGACACCAGTGTGTTTGCATGTTGCTCTGGGCTCCTCTCCGTCTGCTCAGAATCATTAACGGGGTCCTTGTGAAGTGTAGTGGGATGTTTAAGGTGACACCTTGAGCAGGAAATCCTTTTTACTGATGTGTTCTATACACAAACAGCCAAAACAAATGTTGTTTTCTTGTAAAAAACCTACCTTCCTCTCATGATACATTCTCCCCATCTGTACAGATACATCTAATGTGTGTCCTTCTCCACAGCAGATGCATGCTTTCCTTCCCATTTGTTTAATTTCATTTTCTTTCCTTGCAGACTGATGTTTATTCTCCACAGGGCCCACAGTGGTAGCAAAATTACTCCCCTTGTTTACAGGACGAAGCTGTGGCTTAGGTTTGTTTATTCCTCTATTTATGACTATTGGTTGAGAGTCTTGTATATTCCCAAACACAGGATCTGTCATAATTTTCACTTGCCTTTTACTGAAATCAGCAATATCTGTGAACCTAGCTCTCTGGTTATGTTGTTCTTGCAGCGCACAGGCACTGTTTCTCCATTTCTCTCTGAGTTTGTAGGGCAGTTTTTTAATGATGCTCAACATGTTGGAAGGCATACGGGACATCCTCCATGGCATTACAGCAGCCTCCGAGGTAGAGGCTGTATTCCTGCAGGACGTTTGTGTCTTCTGCTTTAATTAGAGGCCATGAAAGGGCTTTGTACATGTAGGCAGAGGCGACCTTTTGTTCCCAAACTAGTCCTTGGCTAGACTAGTCCTTTTTAGAGCTTTTGCTTTTGCATATCCTTGTTCTGGATTTATATGTTGACAGCTTGTCACAAGCTCTTTGGCATGACCCTTTATGTGTTGTCCAAAAAATATAAACGATCACTACTATTGTATTCCTCTCAACTCCATTCTCAAAGGCTTTAATGAACATGTGATACTTTAATGGATCACCATGATAAATTGGGATTTCTCTCTAACATTGGGCTGAGAGGCATTGCTGTTGTATTAACAATGTTGTTATTTTGTTTTGTTTCCTCATGATGCCAAGAACATCATTTCTGGTTTCCAGATCCACTGTGTTAAATCCTTGTTGTCCATGTGAATCTTGTGTGTTAAATGGGTTCAAAAGAAATTGCATTTGGTTTTGTTCATATGAAGTTGTATTCGTATTTGATGCAGTTTGTTTTGGAATAAATTCATCTGCATTGACATTGAGTAACTGTTTAGATTGTACCTTTTCAAAATATGATTTCATTCCATCTGAGATCTTTGATGTCCTTTTCCTGCTTGTTGTGCTTTTTATCTTTAGAATTAAAAGTTTTGCCTTTTTTCCGTTTTTTTTTTTTTTTTTGCAATTTCAGTGTTCAGTTGGAGCTCTTCTCTCTTTTTGCACAGGAGTTGTTCCTCTTCTTCCAGCGCATGCTTTTCCTTTAATAATTTGTGCCTCATGGTTAAGGCTGCAAGCTCAGCTTCCGCCTTTAAACATGCAGAAGTTGAAGAGCATTGTAACTCAGATGTTTTGTGGCTTTCAACATTTGAAACACTGCCACTTGGTTTAACGTCATCCTCAATTTGAGTTGCTTCATTCATTTCCACAGAGTGTAAGGGAATTTCTGGTGAATCCTGTTGCTCCTGAGAGATTTTTTGTTCAGTTTCAACAATACATTTGTGAGTGTCCTTTAGAAATGTAGTGCTGTAATTCATAATAGTTGAAAACCATTCCTTTTGTTTAATGAGTTCATCCACAGGGAGTAGGGGCAACAGTTCATTATGTGCGGTTGTGGGTTTTTCACACAGTGTGTTTAAATTCCACAAACACTGTTTCACCTGAGACACATCTGTAACCCCTGACTCATGTTTAGTAGTTTAGGATAATTCACAAGTATAGACCAGTTGCTAGGTTTGGAAGGATTACAATAGGAACTAAAGTGAGTATGGAATGAAATTATTGGAGGCAGGAAATGAGCAGGAATGATTATTATTAATTTGTAGAAACAGATGAAAATAGAAATAAAACAGTTTACAATTTAACAATGACAATAACAATAAACTGACATACAAAGAAATAAAACCCCATAAAAGTCCTATTGAGCTCAATATTTTAGTTTGTCCTTTTAGTCAGTTAGTCAAGTCAAAATTCTGTTTGGGTCAGGGTTCAGTTCGTTTCCTGGTGGTAGTTTGAGTTGTTACCACTTTAGTGATTCCACAGTGAAGAGAAGAATGATGATCTTGAATGGAGAATTTGGTTCACTTCTGGGCACAGGCTCGCCATCTCCGTCCGGAGAGAATCCAGGAATCCGATGCACAGTTTTCTTTATCAGCAACAACAAAAAACCTTGCCAAGATGAGGCACCGGCACGAACACGACAATGGACACAGTCATACAGTCTCTCTAGCTCGTGCTTCCATCAACAAGATGAGCCATATGTTTCAACATGGATCACAGCCTTTTCCGTTCATTCTGAGAGGGCAAAAGACCGAGAAACTAATGCGTAATTCCATCTGCTGTTCAGAAAGCGGGACTAATACTCTTAACAACAAATAAGAAGGTCATTAACACCCACCATGACTGTGAAAACAGGAAAGTAAAGTTAGAGAGTGTCACAATGGGGGGGGAAAGAGAGGACTCAAATGCTCGGTACTGAAGGGAAAAAAATAAGTTTATTTAACAAAAAAAATGAAAACAACACAATGGGAAACCTAACACCAAAATCTAAAGCAAAAAACAGAGTCCATAAAAAAAACATAAAAAACCTGGGTCAGAGTCCTTAGATGAGTGAATGTCCGGGTTATGGAATGAAATGGAAAGAAATGGACCAGCGCTGCATGGCTGCAAACCAAAGCCTTAAATAGGCCAGAGGTAATTGGCTGCAGCCATGCAGCGTCAGCAGGTCAGTCAGATGAATATAATTAGGAAAAGGAGAAACTGAGGGTCATACAGACACAGGTCCATGACCAAAAGGGAGGAGCTGAGAGTCACACAGACACAGGTCCTGACAGAGAGAGAGGATCACAGTTCTGCTTTTCAGTAAATGCATTTCAAAATAGAATGGTGCAAATACATTAAAATAAATATAAGGAGAGACAAGAGGTAGATTTCTCTACTGGGTTACACATTCTTCCGTTGTTTCATGAGCTTTTTCATTTTTGGTATCAAACCTTTAATTTTATCGACACATTTGCGTTCAGTTTTCAGTTTTATTCACCAGAGCTTTTTCAGTAAGTTTCCTTTCCCTTTTTCCAAACCCCATGTCAGCGCATGAGGTAGCATCATTTGTTTGACTCATTTTGACCCCTTTTTACTCAGTTTTCAGCAAACCATGGCATTTAAGTCCATCCACAATGCACAACCAATCAGAACAATTCATCTCAACAAAGCAGCATCAGCATTCTTCCTTGAACATATTAAAGTTTCGCATATGCAAGCAACAAGGTGCAGACATCATTCAGAACACAAAGCAAACGCAAGGCAGACAATGCATATCCAAACCAGCATTCCTTCATTCAAATGTTCCAAACAGAGACACTTCGGCACTGATGCACTCCGGATTCCTTCTCCACACACATACATGCACAGGTGAGCTTACCTGTCGTCCATGACAAATGTATGATGTGGTGCTTTGTATCACTTTTGCTTGACACTGCTGTACTTACTGTGCATCTCGCTGATTCCTTTGCGCTGTGAGTGATCACTTCCCTAATGGTCTTTTTTGTTGACAAATGTTGTGACTTTCCAGTCCTTTTAAAGTTGCCGGAGAGGTAGAGAATAGGTCTTGTATATTTGTGACACGCTACAGCACTTTGAAGAAGTGTACAGAAGAAGCCCGCTGAGTCCAGGTAAGCTTCACTTCATTTATTGAGAAACAAACGGCTACTACAGCAGCTTTCTGGTTACACATACACATATGATGGAAAAGGTACACTGTTTGTGAAGGTGTAACACGCATATTGTTCTGCCTTGACTGTCTGATGTTCTGTTCTGTTCTGACTGGTGTGGTTGGTGGGATTATAGACACCTTAGCTCAGATTAACCACTTCTGGATTGTTTTTCTCACTGTTCTTCTCATACAGAGAGGCCCCCAAAAACAGAAAATGCTGACATTATGCTTTGGTCTGAATTTGCCTCACATAAAAGACTTCTGTCTGCAGTAAAGGCTGACAGAACATTTCTAACAGGTGAAATGAATGACTTGCCTCTCTCTACATCAGTGGTTCCCAACCTTTTTTGGCTTGTGACCCCATTTTAACATCACAAATTTCTGGCGACCCCAGACATTCAAAACAGATTTTTTTTTTTGCTAAAATTAATTTGTGTTTGATCATGTAATAGTTTGCTGTACTATGTTGTAAATACACGTTAATTTTAGAGTACATTTAGTCTATATAATGTATATTATTATGGACAGAGGCAGTAAAGCCAGGTGTAGATTACTGCACAAAGGGAGAATTTGATTTTCCTTGGTCAGGATATGTACAGTCAGTCCAGCTTGGATTTACAAGGCTGACAATTAAATGTCCCGTATTATGCAAATCTGACTTTGTGACAGTTTTCTTATAGTAGTGTGTGTTGCAGTAGCCACATTATGAGGTTAGAATTTGAAAACTGTCTGTTTCCTCCCTGCCTTGCTACACCACAGTTTGTGAAAATGCCTGCTCAAACGGCCGAGTTTGAGTTGGCTCCGTTTATGATGACATAAGCGGATTTAACTCCTCCCCCTGACTGTGCCCCCACCCTCGCAAAGCGAGCCCCGCCCTGGCAAAGTACCTCTTGGACAACAAACATGGCGAAGGCGAGACACGCAAGTTGTGGTGTTGTTGGCTGCACACACCAACACGATAGTTTATTTTTGCTCCCCACTTCCGAGCCTCTCCGTAAAAAGTGTCTGGATTCTATCTGTGATGGTCATGGACCAAACAACATTCCCAAACGCTTGTATGTGTGTCCCCGGCATTTCACGGACGAGTGTTTTTTAACATGGGCCCATACAGCTCCGGCTTAGCACAAAGACTCCGAATCCAGAAGGACGCAGTACCAACGCTTCGTGACCCAAGTACAAGTGTGGGAGATGTAAGTTCTTATCATTTTTTTGTATCTTTACTGCATAACCCTACATTACGGATAAGCTGGTGGGTGTTGATGTGTACGTCTAACGTTAGCATGGCAGCTAACATAGCTCGGTTACTGCTGCTAACGTTTGCGTCCCCGTTAACATGCAAGAGCTGATAATATCAAGAGACATTCAACAGAACTACTTTGAACACGGGCCTTTTGTGGTTGGCATCAGTATAGTTAGCATCAAGCTTGTTAGCAGCTGCCTGCATTAGTGGTGACAGGCGTCTTTCCGTGTCAGGTCCACGAACCCAACACAACACCGCCGTTTTCCGTCGGGGCTCAATCACGCCTCAAGGCAAAGAAAGCCAGTGTTTGGAAAGACGTTCTGTCTGAGACATGTGTATTGTAGACGAGAGAGCCATGGCTTCACAGTCAACATTAGCGCGTAGTACCGCTAGCGGAAGCCGCGTCCTCTCCCAGAGAGGGGAGGGGGAGTGGGCGTGGACAGATGCGTTCATTTGCGTACCCGGAAGCAGGCCCAGAAACGGCCTGTTCTTAGGAGGGCTGGTGAGAGAGACTTTTTCGACCGCTGAAACTCCGAAAAAAGGATGGTTTTGGGGCGAACAAACTTAAATACTATGTTTTTGGGCTTCTGAGACCTATATGACGTGACTGAAAAATAGCATAATATGGGACCTTTAATACTGATCAATCAAAGCTCAAACTACGAATTATGAAAGAGCTGCAGCATCTGAAACCAACCACAATGAACATTTGACAGAAACAGAACCACAGTGCTTCAGTTTCAGCTTCACAGTTTGTCTTTTATGTATTGTGATTGCCTCTCTCAACTCACCATATATATTTTATTAGTAATTTTATTTTTATCAATTACTAGAAATTTCAGGCGACCCCATTTGAATTTCAGGCGACCCCACATGGGGTCCCGACCCCAAGGTTGAAAAACACTGCCCTACGTACTGTTTATGATTAAAACTATATATATTAAACACCTGCTGCATTTTATACCCTTGGCCTTGTGGAAAATTTATGAGCTTTCAAACTTTTACTGGCTAAATAGTTTCAAAAGGCAGAATAGTCTCATTAGTCCCTCCCAACTTACCCCCACAATACAATAAAAAAAAAGTAATACAAGGAGTAAACAATCTGAAGAGAAAAGTGATGCTCCCAAAGTTAATTTTCAGAAGATTAAGAATTTCTGATGACATGGTTTGGTTTTGATACTGTTGAATCTGGATCCAAAACGGAGTCAAACTGCATCGACCTCTATGTTAAAATATCCAACTCTACGTACAGCAGGAGGAAACACCTGCTGAAAGGTCATTCCTTTAAATAGCTTTAAACCTCAGAATTTATGCAAATGCTAATGCATTACCAGTGATTTACATGTATGTATTAACATTTACTACCTGAGATTACTTGGTAACTCTTTCCATTAACAGTGTTCATTAACTGTGCAGTTTCATTAAGGTGGGAGTTCCATGGGTTTGGTGACAGATTCAGGTTGTGGCTGCCTTGGTAACAGATGGGTATTGTTCATGTCTGCTATGTCAGATTTGATTGACAGCTCAGTCAAACTTTGAAAACTTTTTTCTATTGGCGTAGAATGTGTTTTTCTGGACAGACAGCTCTATTATCATGTCTAATGATTTTATAATAAATATTTCATGAAATTTACTGGTAAGCTAATTCATTGTGATTCCCAGCTAATGGTAGTATTAGTTTATTTAGTTTAACTTATTTTGGTTTTCTTCTGTTTCAGTCTGTTAGCAAGTTTGCTAATTAGGGCAGTTAGTGCTAACTGTACTTTACATAAACTTGGCAGTACTGCTATACTGTATACTTTTAGACCAGAGGCGACTGCTTTGAGACAGCAAGGGAAGCTGAACTTCCCCTAACATTTCAGGAAATGAATGGGCAGAATTGCACTGTTGAATTTACAATAAAGATACAAATTACATTTACATTAAAATTGCGCAAGCATGTACATAATTTTAAGGCTATGTCGCTCTGGTCTGCTGTTTATTGTTTGCTCTCTGACAAGGACTTTGGACGTTGAATTGGATGAACTGTTTGAAAGAGTAGGTATTGGTCCAAAAGGCTGAGCCCCTTTTGACTGACAGTGATGCTGAAACATACTGGCATTGGAGCATGTTGGAGCTCAGTCCCATGCAGAAAGCAGTGGAAGAAAGGTTGTTTGCCAAAGTGCCGTGACCACATCAGCTGAAGAGAAAAAGGGTCAAGTCACACAACTGCAAGCATGTGTTGCTGTGTTTTTTTGACATATAGAGGGTATACATGTGACATCACAGCTAGTGGAAGTCATCGTGGTTACGCCCACTGAGTGGCAGAAAGAGGGAGATGAGTAGCAGCATTGGCTTCAATACTGTCTAAACTTAAGAACAATATTTAATGAAAAATGGGGAAGAGCTGTTGTGCAATTGATTGTATGAGCAGGTTCGAAAAGCAGTCAGAGCTATCGTTTTACAGGCACCAAAAGCCAAAGAAAAAAGAAGTAGACGGATCCACAAATCCAGGAAACCAAACCTGGATTTGCGGATCCCGTTTTGTGTCAGGTAACATTAATTTATACTGTATTTTTGGGTAAAATCATACCTTAAATTACATATTGTTTTGGCTAACGTTATTTCTTAGTAAAGCTCTTGGTTTCATGATCACATCTTTCATGGTTTTTGTCTTCATTTTGTGATTATGAACCTTGTGCTCCTACATGATTTGTAAACTCACTTGAACTGAGGCTAACCTAGTTTTTCAAATATGGGGGCACTGGAAAATAAAGCTACGATGGTGTAATATGGCCACATAAGAAAATAAAAACGTTTGTCACTACGAGTATAAAGTCATAAAATATCAATATGAAGCCCGTAATTTTATGATAATAAAGTCGAATACAAAAAGAATCATACTGTTATGAGAATAAAGTCATAGTTATAAAAAGAACCCTCATAATTTAACAAAAATGTCATTCATTTATGAGATTAAAGTCATCATATTCCAGCAATAAAGCCATAATATTACAAGAATAATGTTGTAATTTAAAAACAGGTGGGAAAAATATCCTAATTTACAAGAATAAAGTCGTACCCTGCTCGTCCAAAGCAGTAGTATCTGTGTTGTATAAAGTACTTGATTTTAACTAGACGTAAATATCCTCAGTACCAGTAGATTATGCATATATTCACTGGGGTCAGTACACGGTCTACTGTAAATGGACTTTGGATCAGTTGGTTCTCTGCCTAGCTTTGGGCCCTGGTTGTCAGTGATGATGTAACCATGTATATTTGTTTCAGGTAAAAATAGCGATGATTCCCTACACCCTGGACGTCAGGATACATGATTTCGGGCCGCATGTCAATGTTCATGGACCACACTTTGGTAACTTGTACGGATCCATGTCGAGTCCAGCTGTCCTTAATTTAATTTCCTATTTCACATTTTCCCGGTCTCACTGTGTTTACTGCTGTACTCTGTCATGTTGAGCACATTGGTTTTTGCCACTCAGTCTGACTTAGAGGGGCATGGCCCGGGGGGTAAGTGACGTATGTGCATACCCTCTATTGATGAAGCATAACAGCCTCAATGTAGCATTCCTTTTATTTTTAATTGATTTGTTATAATACAACAAGTTTAATGATGGAGCTGTAAGATGAGCTTACCCTGTTTTAAAGACCAGCAGCCACCGTTATTTTGGACAACTGTCCATCGCATTCCCTTCTAAATAATGTACTGTATATCTGTTGACTTTTTTAATATGTGTGGTTGGTTGATGGCCAAAATGCCAAACCAAGGCTCCAGTCTACGAACCACAGCACATCTCATGGTGCTTCATAGGACTTTTGTGTTTCTTTTATTGGAATTTTTACAAGGATTCTTTGCTTTTGCAAGAGATGTACATTTTGCTTGTTTGACATAAGGTTTTGTGGTATAGTGTGTAGAGCTTTGTGAAAATAACCTCATGTCTCTGGTTGACAATCAGTAACTCTAAACATAATAATATAAACCTGAAGCAAAACCTGCCCGTGGTCACTGTTGGAAATATTATGTAAATGTTGATTGACACTGTGGCACTGCCATATGTGATAATTGGGTGGGTATAAAACAACATGGTTAGGGCTGAGAGTAGATTATGGTAAGGGCTAAAATAAGAAAGTCACAGAACATTACATGAGTTCTGGTCTCAATAATTTCTGTCTGACATTAATAAAGTATTCTGATTCTGATTATTTGTTGGCTGACATTATTGTTATCCACAGCCACCTCTTTCTAAGGCTTGTCTCTATTTAATGACTTCTTCAGGCCTGTGTTGCACTTTCATGTTAATGTTCAAGGTGCTCTACCACACGTATTCCATAACTTTTGTGGTAATGTCTGAAGTTCTGCCTTTTTGTTCAGGACTGGTTCCACTGGCTGACTGCTGACAGATTGAATTGTTCTACTGGGAAATTGTGAACAAGACAGAAATACACTGAAGCCACATGGGAGATTGAGGAAATGCATTCTGAAACACACACAGCACCCTGAAAATAAAACATATTAACGCTGATAGACATCTGTGGATTACATTATAATGTCTGTTATTGCTATTAAGCCACAGGGAGTTCAGCCATTCACTCTAACAGGCTCTCACAAGGGGCAGCTGTGGTCACAAGAATGCATTAACTTTCTTATTGATGGTATCATTTCTATTTTGTAAAAAGATTTTTGGTTGCTTTGACAAGAGTAATGTATCTTAGCTCAGTTTTCAACTAACTACCAACACCTTTTGGAATGTTGTAACAGATATGAATCTGTGTATATGAAAAGATATAATGAGTAGTGAGATGCTAATCTAGATTAACATATCAATCATGGATGTATTTTTTTTTTTTTAAACACTAATGCATTTCAGGTCAGTTGAATTTATATGATGTATGTGACACTTCATAAATTCAGGTCAAGGCAATAAAAATACCATATGGAGACAAAACACAACACTTCCTTTAGCGCAGGCCCAAGGTGACAGTATGGGATCTGAGTGGACTGGCTGAGCATAGAGGAAAGAGGAGAGAGAAAACATTAACAGAGAAAGAAACACAGCTCACAGACACTGGATGAGAGTCAGTATTAGAACCACAACAGGAACCATGAAGGAAAAAAACACAAACTACAAGAGGAAACATACAGTTAGAGACTGTAATGGTCACATATGTAACACATGGAAAATGAAGGTGGGAGATGTAGAAATGCAGAGAAAATTATTTGATTACAATTTTCCTGAATCAAGTCCTTGTTTCGTTAATTTTGCTGCTACTAAACATGGGTTCCAGTGTTATGTTTCACGGACGCTTACTGTGACACTCATGACGCCAGGATCACAACCCCAAACAACATGGAGTGTAGTTCAGAAGAGATGGGGACAAAAAGGCAGAAAATGTCTATATGCTCACTTTTCTACATTGGAACCATCACTTACTCCTTTAAACTTTAATATTTTCACACAAACATTTAAAATATTCATCTTTATTTTTTTCAGTTGTATGTTAGTTCCATCTGAAGTTATTAGTAAGATAGTAAGTTGGATACAAATCTGTTGAAGACTGCAATGCACATATTGTTTGTAGATGTCATTTGACTTGTCGTTATTTATATCTATAGATATTTAAATATATATATAAATATCTATATAGATAGCTGCAGCTCTACTAGACTCACTACTCAAGTTACAGTGACACAACAGAATAAAAGATGCAGGCTTTTCTGGTTAACTGCACGTCTGCAGAGTAGTACTTTTTTTTTTCCTGTAGCACAACATTTTTTTTTAATTTTAATTTTAATTTTTTTTAAAAACATTTTTCTTAATTTGTTACACTAATGACTTTAGTTCATTTTTGATTGTCTTTAAGAAGAAATATCCCCGTGTTCCCAACATTTATCCTTGGAATTATGTTTCACTATAGAATAGTAGCTTTTAAATGTGCAAAAAAAAAAAAAACACAATATATGGTCATGTCAATTCAAAGGGCATTACAAAACAATTATCTTAGACAGAAAAATGACTTAAAGCCCATTAATTGAGAACCAGGAGATGTGATTATTTTGGGGGGCCTGTAATGGTCAGAGTACGGAAACTGAACCCAATTGCAAGACCCAGAGACAGATGTAAAAGTTCAGTGTTTATTAAACAGAATATCAACTGACAAGTCACTGATAGTATAAATAAGCAGATCCTTGAAGACATTGAGTCCCAGACTCTTCACAGGATCAGGAGACAGGACTGGAGATTGGACCTCACAGCCCGGGCCGGTAACACACGTTGGTAACCTGACTAGGGGAAAGCAGAGGACAGTCAGAATTCGAACCAGGTCATACACGGAGAGGCAAACGGAAAGGCAACAGGACATAAGGAAAAGGCAGGCTCATGTACCAGTTAATCAGGCAAAAGGTTGAACACACGTAGAATCGTTGGAGGCAGAGGCACAGACAAGAGTCGGGCAAAAGGCAGGAGTCAGAAAAGGCAATCCGGGTTAAAAACAGGCAAACAGACAGACAGGATCCAAAAACACTGGTAAGTATCACACAGAGGAGAATACGAACTAGCACAGGACAAGGGGAAACACAGGTCTTAAATACACAAGAGGGAGGGAAGAAAACAAGACATAGGTATAACAAATCAGGGCGGGGAAAGGTAATCACACAGGTGGGGAAAATTAGGAACAGGAAGTAAAAACACCAGACATGACACATGAGTAGGACTTAACAAAATAAAACAGGAAATCACAGACAAGACAGACAAAACCAGACTAACGTCTGGGAGCTGGTGTGACAGGGCCGTCTGAAAGAGCAGACAGCTCCTAACATATAAAAGGAGAAGGACAGCCAACGGTTATCACATCTGTTATATTACTGTTTGGTGATTGAACCTCACCGATGTCATGATTCTCTCCAAAGAAAGGCTTCTGCTTACTTTATCTGTCCTAGTAGAAAAGCTTATGTGAATTGAGATGTATCGCATGCAGAAACTGTGTGAGGGGAAGTGCTAAGGGAGATGGAAAATAATGGATTGCACTTGAAATTATCCATCTAAATGAAATTCTGCAGCCTTCTCAGCCTTCTGTGTGTGTGTGTGTGTGTGAGTGTGTGTGTGTGTGTGTGTGTGTGTGTATTCATGTGTTCTTGGTGGTATTTGCTGAACCTGAGCTTCAATTTTTAAGTTCTGTCTTCTGCTTCAGTCTGTTTGATCTCCCAACTGATTTTTACTTGGTATTTGTGGTTCTTTCATCGAGTGTAGGACACCTACTATGTTATGGACTTCTGTCTTTCTGCCTTAACTTAACTGTCAGTAAACTGAACACCACTGAACACCATTAGATGGACTGATGAATCAAATGTATTTGTGGCTATATATATATATATATATATATATATATATATATATATATATATATATATATATATATATGTTTTGTTTTTTTACATTTTTTTTAGAACAAATTCTTTGACATACAGTTCAGTCTCATATATTTTGTACAATTCTTGTCTTATATGATGCGTTTGTTATGAATTTTTTGTTATATCTTGGGGTCTTGTTCATGAATGAGATAGGGCTTTTATTGCAGATTGGTGCAGCCTTGGCATTAGTGCAGACTCTGGACTGGCCAGATGTGGTGAACAGGGAGCTCAACCAAAAGACAAAGCTGTCGAGTTATTGGTCAGTCTATGTTTCTACCCCCTCCTGTGAGGTGTGTAAGATTTAGGTGTATCTAACTGGCAAAATGGAATATGTGGGTCATAATTGTTTTCCTTAGTTTATAGCAAGTT
This sequence comes from Sphaeramia orbicularis, assembly GCF_902148855.1. Taxonomy (NCBI): domain Eukaryota; kingdom Metazoa; phylum Chordata; class Actinopteri; order Kurtiformes; family Apogonidae; genus Sphaeramia; species Sphaeramia orbicularis. Next base: position 48,365,334 of record NC_043977.1, on the reverse strand, counting down.
GAACATAGTGTTATTTGAGGCAGGTTTCAAAGTCAATCTAAACCCACAACACCAGTACATTACTGATAACAGCTGAGATTGAACCAAGTTTATATACAGTTAATATGTAGGCTACAGAATGAGCAGGATCCACCACTGTGTTAAGACACTAAAATTTTCTTATGTAATTATGTCCTTTTACATTCTTTGTCCTTGTGGCCGCTGTAAGAGGGGGTGAAGGTCACCATAGGAACATTTTTATCAAATATGTCCAATATTTAAAGTCAGAAAAGGCAGCTATGGAACATGAAACAGTGGGCAGGTATTATAGGATGTTTTCAGATAAAGATCACCATACATAAGCACTTATGAATAAGCTGAGAAACTGTATTGTGCACGTGCTGCTTGGATTTAACCAAAACCAAAGTAAAACATCTTGCATTTAATCAGTAAAGCAAGGATATACTTTGGGCCAAATATTTTGTACTTGACCTTTTGTTAGCTCAGCCCACATACAAACCTTGGTTATTTTAAAATATTAGAAGGTTTGTGTATTGTTATTACTGTCACCGTATCTGCTTCCACATAGGGAATTGGTCTGTGAGTAGCCTCAGGTTGCCTTTGTCTCAATAAATTATTCACCAGAACCATCATTCATTTATTATAGAACTGACAGAACCATATGGGTCTGGTTCACTGAGCAGAACCTTTGTTAAGCTTTACAATACAGAGTTACAGACACTAATGCCAGTTCAAACCTTACAGATCCCAAAGGAAGCCTTATCTTCACTGTGTCCACTAGCAATGTGGACTCATCTGGGCTCGGAGACATCTGGGACTGGCACTGGAAATCTGGACCATTCAGACCAGTATCAGGGACCAGTCCAGAAGACAGGGTCTGTCATGGTCTTGGGTCAGAGGTCATTGTGTTTTCAGTGACGCTCCATTAACAACATATGCTGCTTCTAGATGAAAAATCCTCTTGGGATGTCAAGTAATATTTCAATAAGACAGTGTAAAACCACATTGCGTACACATTCCAAAGGCCTGGATCTGGACTGGACAAGGCTGATGCATTCCACACTCATCCACCAAAAAAGAATATGTGGAACATCTTAGAACACAAAGTGACAATGAAGGCAACAACCATTTCTGAAGCTGAACAACACAAAATGAAGCACAATTATCCCAGAATGAAACAAAGCACAGCATGGGGCGGAACCTCAATAAGTTAATGTCATTAAAATTTCATTTGTATTCTATGCATGGAAAGGACTTAGTGTTAGTTTTACTAAGGCGTGACAGAAAAAGGAAAATTCTCTAATGGCAGATCATCTAAATGAGTAACATTCAGAGATTACACTTAAATTGTGACACTTAAAGTTATTAATATTATCCTTAAACCTCATATTATATTATATATTATATTATCCTTTCATCAGTGGCAATTTCTCATAGACTGCAAGGGAAGCTTGGCTTCCCCTAAAATTACGAAAATGAAATGGTTAAATATGTACGGTTGTGTTGACATTTCATTGACTACAAATGTGTTAGAACATGTTCATCTCACAGACGAGTTTGTTCAGAATCAGCTTATCACAAATCAACGGACTCGATGTTGCTCACTTCTCATCCATTCCCGTTGCGCTGTTTTCTCATACAATCTATGGTCAATTCATTTGCCTGTAGACACTCAGCGTCCATGCACTTCAATGGGACTGAGTGGAACAGTTTTTTTCATTGGCTCAAAACTGGACGGTAATTGGATAAATGCCACGATGTTGTCCCGCCCCCGGACGCCCAGCGTCTCTGGGGGTAGATGGAGCTGTGGGCAGAGCTCGGCTGGGCTGGATGCCGGGCTTCCATGTACTGATTGGAGGATCAGTCGAAAGGCTGAATCCCATTTGATTGACAGCTATTTTGAGATCTACTTCTTCACTTGACAGAGTTCACTTTAATACCACCGTGCATTCTGCTGTGAAATCGAGAGAGAAACCACTACGAAATTACTTGTTCATTTCTTGCACTGTAAATAAAACACACACATTGTACTTCCTTGTTTCAATTTAACATAATTTCAGCGTTTTCTTGTTTACTTGGTACGAGAAGGTCACTGACTATTTCCTTAAAAAGGAACGGAGGGCAGAATTTATGTTTAAATAACTTGACCATTTTTTTTATGTAAGCCGACAATGAGCTTCCCCTCTCTGAAAGACGAGCAGCCGCCACTGATTTTCATAGTTCATTGTTCAAAACAGAAGCTCTCGTGAAAAGATCGAAACTGTCTCTGATATGATGATGTCCTCATTTATACTTTCTAACCTCGAACTCTTCCCACACTGATGCTTGGTCAGGAGATGACCTGTCATCACACAAGGTCGGTGTACAGTGACAAGTTAACACCGTGGTTATGGAAAGGTTAGGCTTAGGCATAGAAGGTTCTTGGTTAGGGTTACTGAAAATGAAAAAAGAAAGGCTTGAATTAAAACAAAAACAAAAAAACAAGAGAGAAAACATCCTAATAAACTCAGAACACAAACCACACCATCACCTGACCTTTCCTTCTGTTTATGAAGTTGAAGGACTTTCCTTGACTTGTGTGTGTTGAACATTGATGCCACATGTGGGATTATCCCAGATAACTTTATTCAGACATTATTTTCAGTTTGTTGAGGCTGTGGTAGTTTGGCTTATAGTACACAAACACAGACCACCCCAGTCTATACGATTAATGTTACGTAACTGTTGGACATATTCTGGCAGTGTTGCCCCAGTCTGCCTTTCCCATTCTTTGTTGTCTGTTAGAGGACAATGATATCATCGTTTGGTTTTGTGAACAGGAGGGATGAACAGCCAGACTTCACACTGTAGGTGTTGTTACTAGCTCTAAAAGGTGTGTTTTCTCTGAAAAAAAATGCAGAGTATCTCTGAAGAAGAAAAGGGCAGAGACACTTAACAGCTGGTAAATACCACAACATATTTCCCTCAGGAATCTGTAGAGACCAAAACCAGTGTTGAAACTGAAATTATATTTCCCTCATGAACAGAAGCATTACTTCAAATAAATGTTCCCCTATAACTGTTCCATGTTGATTCCATAACTTTTTTCCTTCCACTCCAAAACACTTCACTTCACTTTTTCTTTTTTTTTTTTTTTGCATTAAAGGCTCAATAACACCCTGAGCACTGAGCACACTGAGTACAGTCACTTTAAACCGTGGCTGCAAGTGGTTTTTGCTTTTAGAAAATAACAAAATTGCCAGGCTAAAAAAAATGCTCTCATGCAATATGTCATTGGACCACCCTTTGGTTTGATTATAGGTCACATGGACACTTCATACCATGCAATGCTTTTGCAGTGTCACAATAAATGTCAAAACATTTTTTACACTCAAAATTGCATAATGTTTCACAAAGATCTTGTATTGATGATGGAGTTGTCGGACCACTGGGTAAAGTCTCTTCCAGCACATCCCAGAAATTCTCAATGTGGTTCAGGTCTGGAGTCTGTGGTCCAGGTCTGGACCCATGGTTTTGTCCAGTCTTTATGCTCAATAGTTAATAGTCATTTAAGAAATGAGAATCTAGACATTGCATCAGTTCTGGTTAAATAACTTGTTGAAGTCGGTTTGCTGGAGAGCATACAGGTTGGACTAAATAGCAATGGCCCATTAATTGTGAATGTGAGATGTGTGTGTGGTTGCATGAAGTTTGTGTTGGAGTCTGCTTAATGCTGCAGGTGGTTCATTAGTTGATGTTAGCTAACTCAGTTTCTGTCTCAGTTGCCTATGTCCTTGACGATAGCAATTTAAATACAATTTGTACTTTTGTATAATTTCTACATAATTTGTTTTGTTTTTTTTCCTTTCTTAAGAAATGGACACCAAAAATGTCAGTTACCAGCAAAACACAGACTTAAACACAAACTTAATGTGAACATACAAGCATTATTTCAGACATTGAACAAATTCAAATTTATTTATATAGCGCCAAATCATAATCAAACATAACATGCGCGCACTTGAAAATCCTCGGCCTGACTCATCAGGCTCACTCCTGCCACCCAGTTGCCTGACTTAACAGTGCATGGCAAAGTTTTTGGACAGACAGACGGATGACCAACTGATAACAATACCCTGTGGCCAGTGTGGCCGAGGGTAAAAACCACTTAACCAGGACCAAGAAGGGGATCAGAAAGTTCACAATGTTAACTCATCTGAAAGACTAGTCCCATCAGTACTCTGATTTTGTGGATGTCATGAATTAATAAAGTTGTTTTGATCAAGTAAAAAAAGGTTATCCCAAAAGGAGGGTTAAAGTATTGCATCTTGAGAAAATAAATCACTGACAAATGACCAAAGACTAATGGTGCAAAACTAATCTGCATTTACTGGAATGAAAGAAAATCAATCAATCAATCAATCAATCAATCAATCAATCAATCAAATTTTATTTATATAGGCCCGAATATTACCAAAAGTTATCTCATGACACTTCACATATAGAGCTGGTCAAAACCAGACTCTTAAGCCAGTTTACAGACACCCAACAGAATCTTCCAGGAGCAAACACTTGGTGACAGTGGCGAGGAAATACTTCCTTGCAGAAACCTCGAGCAGACCCCGACTCCTAAAGGATGGTCATATGCCTTGACCAGTTGGGTTAAAGAGAGAGAGAGAGAAACTGGGTGAGGGGGGAGAAGGGGGTAAGTAGGGGGAGAAACACAGATGCACAGTAAACTGAACAAGAACTGTTAAAAACTAGAACAGCTGGTGCTAATTACCAATAGCTAGAACAAATGTCCATAACTGATAATACTACTACTACTCCAAATACAAGTATTAACAGTGGATGTGCTACTACAGCAACTGTTAGTACAAATAATAGAAACCTCTACCATCTATGTAACTATATAATAAACACTATCACAACTATATGGATAAATGAATAATGATGATGGAGGCAGAAGAGAAGAAAGACCACAGCAGCAGGTCCAGAAACGATCCAGGAAAAACCTGTGAGGTGATAAAGCACAGAGACTCTGGGAAGAAGTCAAGTCAGTAACATGTATTTGTTGGGGCATGAATAGAGGAGAAGAGGAAGAGCTGAGAAGAGCTCAGTGTATCATGATGAGCATGATCAGCAGTCTAAGCCTATAGCAGCATAACTAAGAGCAGCCTGAGCTGCCCTAACTAAAAGATTCATCAAAAAGGAAACTTTAAAACCTACTCTTAAACACAGAGAAAGTGTCTGCCTCCTGGACTGAGGTAGGGAGGTAGTTCCACAACAAAGGAGCTTGATAGCTGAAGGCTCTAGCTCCCGTCCTACTTTTGGAGATTCTAGGAACCACCAGTAGACCTGCATGTTGAGAATGTAGTGCTCTAGATGGAGTATATGGAACTAAAAGGTCTTTCAGAAAAGTAGGTGACTGGCAATGAAGGGCTTTGTATGTGAAAAGAAATACACAATAAGTATAATAGCATACTTATCCCATATACTTACAACATACTTTACACTTAAATGCATATATCTTTTATTCCTTGTATTGGCTCGAGACTTAAACGTTCAATATACATAAAGATTATATTATATTATATTATATTATATTACATTATATTAATGCACATGGTGTATCATGTGCATTAATATTTATATTCGATATTTAGTATCCAGAGACCTAGCACATCCCTTTAGCACATTAAGGAACAAAAGCTGCAGTCTTGAATGGATCTGAAACAGCAATCAGGCTTTTTTTTATTTAACTTTTCTTCATATTCATTGACGTTAAACTTCAACCATTAAAAGTCACTTCAACAAAAAATAAAAAATGTTTCATAACAGATTATGCTTCTGTTCTTCAAGAGCTTTTGGCACACGGTACAAAGTCAGATCGTGTTTGAGGGGAAGTGTGGGAGTGTTCTAGTGTGTTTTGCTGTCAGGCAGGTTACAGGTCAATAAATCTATAAATGAAAGAGTGCATTCAAAAATACCAATGAGCAAAGAGTTCACATGGCACACTCCGCCACACTGGGAGATCACACATCAATAGAAACCTCCGGTTCATGGTACACACACTGCTGCAGGGAACAACATCAACAGTCAGCTGAGGTGGAGGTTGGCTTTCTTAACCAATCACTTGATGTTCTCTTTGATCTGTTTTCCTCTGGTTTTATCTTCATCCTTTTTTATTCATTCTCCTAAAAAACAACTCACTGTTTATGCAGATGGGTGCATTTGACCTGATAATGATAGTGTCTGGTATTGTAGGGGAGACAGGGGTAAATTGAGCAAGTGGATAAAATGGGCCCCATCACTGTATCCATAGTATCCAATAGTAGAAAAAATAAATAAATAAAGTAATCACATGACCATAAAATTCAGGTTGTATGGTTCACAATCTCAGAACCACCTGGGACTTGATCTGATTTATATCAGAAACCTGATTTGTCCTCTACTTCTGTAAATAAAATAATGAGATACTAATTTAAAAAAAAAAAAAAAAAAAAGTATTATCTTCCCTGAAATAAGATTCAAATGATTTTTTATGGACGCCAATATTTCTAATTTCCTCTGTTTAATAAGTAAAAATGGTCATAGATAGATAGATAGATAGATAGATAGATAGATAGATAGATAGATAGATAGATAGATAGATAGATAGATAGATACTTTATTAATCCTGAGGGAAATTCAAGTATTTTCTACAAAATGTATTTGATTGTGATGTTAAAAGTGCAGCACTGTGCTTTTGTACAGATGCAACACAATAAAAGCCTTGACTATTTCAGTAAAAAAATATTCATTACAGAAGTTTTTTTTGTGTAAACATCTTCCTGTTGCATTTTTAAGTCTCTACAAATGACGAAATGAACATCATGCTTAATTGGTGACACATCATAAGCCCACCACCAGAAATTTATCCAACCTCAACCCTCAACTTTTTATCCCTATTTGTGGCAAGTTGTGCCACAAGCCAGATATTTATTTATCACCCCGTCCCCCAAAGAGGAGGCAAGGGGTATTGTTTTTGGTTCAGTTTGTTTGTTAACACTTTAGCAGCAAAACTATTGGTTCAGTTCATACCAAATTGGGTTATAGATTGCCAGTGACTCAGAATAGATGTCAGTACATTTTGGCGAAATGTGGGTTTGTTTGAAAGGCAGGTCAAAGTTCAAATTTTTTATGATTTTTAAAAAATCTCCCCATTACTTATAATGGGCGAAATACGTGTGAGGGGCGGGGTTTGTTATGCCTGGCACCACTTGTTTATTTGTTTGTTAAGAGGATTTTCCCAAACTATAAATGGTTGTATGATGTCCAGAAGTATATGCAGTAAATAAATACTTTCACATGGTACTATCATCAAGGTACAAAGTGGCTCATATTAGCACATAAAGTTTGGTGTTGCTGACTAAACATTTGCTCACTTTCACTACAGAAACTTAGTGACCCCTGACATAAAGCTTCCCATGGTCTGAAACTGTAAGAAATCAAAATGCTTTGGTTCTAAGTTTTGCTGTATGTTGCATGTGTTATGTATCTGTTGCAAACCAGCTGCTGCGTTTCATCTCTGCCAAAGGACATCATTAGGGAACAATTGTTCACAGTGGGAAAAGTGGAAACAAACATAAGCACAGTCCATAATATACACATCACCATGGCAGTTATTAAACCCCTATAGTAGTAATTCCACTACTATGGAATGTAGTGAAATGTGTGCGTGTGTGTGTGTGTGTGTGTGTGTGTATGTGTGTGTGTATTCGTTTAATTAATCTATAATTTAATAATTTAATAAATTAATCGGTCTTGAAACTTCATCCTCAGCCAATTCAACCCTAGGTACCAGCTGGAATTCCTTCTGTGCTGTTACCCTGGAGATGTAGGCAGCATGACTCAGCATCATCACAGCTCAACAAAACTGAGGTCTCAATCTCTATAACCTCCCCTAAACTGCACATGTGCAAAACATCTGTTTGTGGCATTATTAAATCTTGTGTTCTCCTAACAGGGTGCCCTTGAAAACAGACACATTCTACTCCCATTACATCTCGATGCTCTGATGAGATACTATTTGTGTGGTTAAGTGAATATATTTCAAATGTAATACACATCTGCTGAAATTAGTATTTCTTTGTAAAACACAACAGTTGGATTGGACAGAAATCAACATATACACATCACTATGAGGATTACATGTTCCAAATGCATTCAGGCCTTCTAATGATGGCTTCATTCATCATAGTCTACATACCTTCAATATTTACAGTGTATGCATACATTTAAACTCTGATACCCCTGTGCTCTCTTAACAGAGATTTGAGTAAACCGCAGTCCAGATCAAAGATTTGCAACAAGGCCAAACTGTTGGATGATGTTGCAGAGTCAGTTGCATCAGTTTGAAGCTGCCAGTTTCACTTTGACCCAGGTGTTGATGTGACTCATCCTGTTAAACCACCGGTGGCTGGTTCAGATCTTAGTGTAATATAGTGCACATTTGCATGCAGCAGCACACCAGTCACTAAGAAAAGCAACGTTAACATTAATGATGAGCCCTGAGAGGTCATGACACCAGTCATCTGCTACAAGAACCTTCAGTCACCTCGTGTTTTTCTTCTTTTTTTTTTTTTACCCATGTCTGAAACCTACCAGTTCCATCTCTACATAAAGAGCTTATCTCAGACCACACATACACCTTTACCTTCTTAAGTTCATCATTATTTTATTGGCTGGGAATGGTGAGCTTCCATTACTGAGTTTAGATAAATAATAGCACTTAAAGCTTAAATAATAAGAAAGGTATATTCACTGTGCTTCCAAACAAATGTGTTGATTTTACCAACTGGTTGCACATGCATCAAACTCCAGTGGCATTTTGGTCACCCATAGAAAATCAAACATTACTGAGAGGTTCCAGACTAACTTTCATTTGCTTCTCAAACTAATGTGTTTTTCATGTTTTTACTATTTCATCAATACCAGATAATCAGCTATCACTATCACTTACTCATATCAAGGT